>NC_057814.1:73887330-74056572 GCF_018294505.1 Triticum aestivum | reverse complement strand
AAAAATGTAACATATGCAATGTGTGTGAAATAGAGTCCTGGATATAACATATATATAGAGGGGGCGATCCACGAGAAGAGAGTGGAGGTATCATCGGCTTGAGGTGTCCATAGAATTGAAGAGAGGGATGATGTGTGTGTGTGTGCGCGCGCGATCGATAAAGAGTGCCATCGAATTTGTGTGTGCCCACGTCAAAGATATAGAGTGGCTGGCCTACTGGAACGTGAGATGGGACATGTGCAGTTTGTCTCTGTGGCATGGATACCTACCTGCAGCACTCGACTATCGGTGTGTGGTGGGGGAAGAGGGAGGCCCAATTAACTATAGAGGTACAATGGCTGGTATATGTGTTGAGGAGGAGAGAGGCCTACCTCATGTATTAAGGAGATCGATCTGCCTCATGTATTAAGGGAGATCGATCGGCATCCATGGATATGTGCAGGAGAGGAATAAGGTTGGGAGAGAGACAGAGCTAGAGTGTTGGAGGGGGTGGTAGTGGAGTTGCTTCTAACAAATGGTGGGATAGGCTTGCTAGACAAACGGAGGGCACGCCCGCAATATCAATAAGAGAGGAGATGGCTGCTTGTTGTCTGTGCACGTGCGTGTGAGAGACGGGTCAGGAGGCATGCACGAATGATGAGAGGGGACGATGTGGCTGTGGTAAGCAGACGTAACTACATAGGAAGATCAATCGCCCTTTATTAGAGAAAGGAGAGACATAACTTGTGAGGTACGTCGATCGATGGGGGGGTAGTTAAAGTCGATCTAGGTATATGTTGGGAGATCGATCGGTATACATGCATGTGTGTGTTAGAAGCAAATGAGGCACGAGGAGAAGGATAGAGAGAGAGGGATGCATGTAGGAGTTGGTACGAGAGGGATACTATATCGAGGGGGGAGGAGTGTGCGAGTACGAGAACGATGAAAAGAGTGGTGGGAGTGAGGCATGGACGGTGACAAGAGAAGAGGGGAAGCTTGTGTTTGTGCTAGGCACACCTGGCAAGAGAGGCATATCGATCGATGTGTGCCGTAAAGAAGGAGCTGGGGGGCCTACACACACCGTGGGTGAACGACCTAAAGTGAAAAGACGAATTTGCGCGATGGAGCTAGAGAATGCTGAGGGAGGGTGAGAGGGATGCGGGCGTGTGCATGCACAAGAGAAAGTTAGCGCTAGCTACAAAGATAAGAGGGTTGTGTGGGTGGAAAAGACGAATAGAGATCATATATACTTCATTATAAAAAGCGAATTCGGATATTTGAAGAATTTATCATAGTGTTTCAAACTGACGCATGTGTGAATATATATAACGGTGATACACATGGTGTGGTTATGAACATGTTATACTACATTTAATATATTTTATCTCTACTCTTATAAAAAAACGGAGTTGTTGATGATGGTGTGCCTGCCATCCTGCATTCTAGGCCATCCGATTTATATCTGGCGGATAGCAAGGAAACTATGATGGTTGAAGTTGGCAACAATCATGATTGTAGATTCTTATTGAAATAGAGAAACTAATTCAAATTTAGTTAGAATTGCAGCGGTAGTATAGACATTTGGAATGCACTAAAATGTTGGTATGAGTAGGTTACATGCATTATACAGCAAGTGAAAAAATTTAATCGGACATAACATGGATTCATACTCCCTCCTTCCATCTATATAGGGCGTAATGAGATTTTTAAGGCCGCCTTTGACTATTGACAAGATTAATAGTACATGACATGCACAATGTGAAAATTATATCATTGAAAGAACCTTTCATAGAAGTATTTAATGGTGTGCTTTGTGTAAGTTGCATGTCCTATATCATTGCTGTAAAATTTGGTCAAAGTTAGCATCGAAAAACGCATTAGGCCCTATATAGATGGAAGGAGGGAGTAGCTTTGAATAGCATTTGTATAGTAAAACGGGGCAAGACTCTCTCTTTGTGTGGTGTGAATAGTTTTATTTTTTTCGTTTTCTTTTCGGTTGAGGGAAGTGCGAATTGATTTGGTACATACAAGTACAATATTACTACACGTTAGGCTTGTCCCTAAAATTCAACCCGCGTCTTGTTATATCCCGAAAATTCAGATATCGTGCTCCCAAAACTGGCGCCTTCACAACCCGCGCCTTGCTATCTCGAAATTACAACGCGCGCGAAAACTCCCTCCAGCTGCCAAATCCCGACACGCGAAATCCCCCTTCTAACCCTGAGCCGAAAGGGCCGCTAGTTCAAATCGGTGGGGGGGTACTTTTGTAACACACCCTACATTTTGGACAAGCGCGTCCCTAAGTCATGCTTCACCCCCTCCCGTCGCCCGCTTTTCGCCATTCGCACCTCTCCGCTCCAGCCGCGAAACCCCACCCTCCTCCGTCCGCCACGTCAACGCTGCCCAGCCGGAGCCTCTTCCCCGACGACGTCGTCCACCGCAACAGCTCGACGTCCCTCGTCCACCTCCCCGGATGAGGATCCGTCGTCCATCTCGCCGTCCCGCCGGTTCAGCCGCCCCGTCCTCCACCTCCAAGGAGCTGCTCTGACGATCGCCTCGTCTATCGCGGCTGCTCCATCCCCACAGCGCCGCCTTAACCTGCTCCACCGGAACCGCATCATCCTCACCGACTCCTCGGACGAAGCCGAGGCCTACTCGGCGCCACCAAAGAGGTTGTACACTCATCGCATCGCACCTTCTCCTTAACTCGACCTCCCGGCGCCGACGGTGCTCCATCCCGCACCCCCATGGAGCGGCAACCTTGAAGCCGGCGCCGCAGGCGACATCTCCACGGTGGCTCTCCCCTAGTGTGAGGCCCCTTCGGCGCCGGCATCCATACCAGCCGGATCTGCTGCTGCTGCTCCGGCTCTCGCTTGCTCGCTCGCGCTGCTGCTACTCTGGCTCTCGCTCGATCGCTCGCTCGCCCAGCTGCTGCTGCTGCTCCCCCCTTGCTCGTGCTGCTGCTCTGCTCCGATTAAGCCACACTTCAGTCGACTGAATTGACTTTTGGGTCAGTCAATTTTCAGGGGTTGGGGGGCTCGCCGGAGTTAAGGAAGAACCACCCGCAGCGGGGACGGGGGCTCAGCGGAGAGGTACCCCACTATCTATCTTAGGGTTCCGGGTGGGGGCGGGGGGCCTAGAGGGCAGGCCGGGGCGGCGGTGGCGAGTTGTTTCGGGGCGGCGAGGCGGCGCTGGGGCTGGCGGTTCGGCCGGTGGTGGCTGGCGGCTCAGGGGGGTGCAGGTTGAAGATGAACTGCAGGCCCTCCCTAAACTACATGTCAAGTGCCTCTCTGCTACCATTGCGTTCAGTTTCGACAGTAGCATTTAGATTCCACAGTAAATTTCAGTTTCGACAGTTAAGTTCAGAGTCAACAGTTTTTACCTCATCTGTTGTAGTCAGGTGGTTTTTGGTGATGTTAATTTTACATCCATTTTACACCATCTATTGGAGATGCTATTAGAATCCCACTTGAGATTGACGATGTCTGTCTTGTGCTGCTTCAGCCTTGACGTCTTACGACTCACCGGAGCTGCTCCAATGACAGAACGATCCATCACAATAGAGCAGTGCCCTGGACGTCGTCTACAGATTCCTCAGATCTCCCTCCACACCTCCGACAGTCACCTCTGCCTCAACTTCTTCAGCGACCAACCCAATGATGCTGAGGTCGACACGGCTACGGCAAAGAGGTTGTACACTTGTTGCATCACTTATTACTATACATTCACGTCGATCCATTAGGGCTATTTTGGTTCAACGGAAAAACGTCGATCCACTGGTTGTTACCATCACTCTAAATTTCTACATGCTCTCCTTACATAATCTCACCATATTTTTTTCGTATGCATGTCAGATATTGTACACAGTCATGTTGAACATGTAGAGAAAAAGAGAAGAGTTTTACGCGGCAATACAATGTCATGCAGACATCGCTCCGTGGTGGGTTCAATGGCAAACCCTCCCCACCCCTCTCCAGATTGTAATCCAGAGAAGATATCTGTTCTGAGGCGGATTCAGACGCCGCTGACCACTCCTATTTACCCCCCAAGGTGTTTGCTCTACCTTGGCATGATGATGTTAGTCATATCATGCATATGTTGCCTTGCAGTGCCTACTTTTGACATCATATATGTCATCTGCTTAGTTTAGACATGTTCTGTAATGCCACCTGTTTAGTTTCGATATCATATATGGGAATTATGCAGTCTCATGTCTTTTAGCCAGCCATAATATATGTGAAATGTGCAATGCCATCCTGTTTAACCAGGCATCATATCATTGAATGATATCTTGCCCATCCTTTTCTTCATTACATTTCCATTTGTCGACAATGTTTGTACATTAAACTACTCTTCCTATGAATCAGCCATTTGGGTGGGAGATGGAAAAATCTGGAGTGAAAACAAGGCCTTCAGAGCAGACAGTGCTACCTGTCGAAGCAGATCTCTTGTTGGGTCCCGATAGCTCCTCAGAGATGGATTCAGAGACAGATGACCAGTCCTATTCCCCCACTGAGGTGTATGCTCTAACTTGGCATGGTTATACTGCTCATATCATGCATACCGTGTCTTGCATTGCATAGTTTAGACATCATATACAGAATATTCAACACCATGTTCTTAGTTCAGACATCATATCGAATGCCCTCTGTTTAGCATATAAATCACATATGTGAATTAAATGATGCGATCCTGATTACTTAGATAACATGTAGGTGAATTATGTCATGTGATCCTGTTTAGTTATTCATCATATCTTTGAATTATGTTATGCTATGCTATCCAGTTTAGATAGACATCATATATGTGAAATTATGTCATGCTATCCGTTTTAGTTAAACAATATACATGTCAACTATTTCATGCCCTCTTTTTCCCACACTATCTATTGCATCTGTCTCTCATGCAATGTCTGTACATTCAACTATGTTTCCTGTTTAGCAGCCATTTGAATTGGAGCGGGTGATGCCAGTATCTAGCGAACTAAAAACACGGTCTTCAAATAAAACAGTGCTACCTCTTGGTGGAGATAGCACCCCGGTTGTACATGCACAAGAACCAGCCCTACTACACATAACCCAAACTCTCGCAGATTGTACCCCTACTGCGATGGACAGAGAACCAGCTTCACCCAATCTAACCCCAACCCCAGCCGATAGTAACCCAGTTCCTGTTGACACAGCACCATCTCCACCACAGAGCTCCCAAAGAAGAGCAGTTAGTAAGGCAGCTCCAGTGCCCAAAGGGCCAGTACTATCATGGCGAACCCCAACACCACCAGTTAGTACGCCTATTCCTGTGGAGGAAGCACAACCAGCTAGTCGTAGTTTAGCATCTATCACATTTGATGTTGTTAAATCGTATGTGTGTGTCTTCCCATCTTGGAAATATTATACGGAAGATGAAGGAAAATGCCAGTTGCAGGTGTTTGTCCAGGAGTTATGTGCAAGTAATGTTATTCATGGCAATTACTTTGCTTCGTCCCATACATCCTACCTCCATGATGGTTATAATACAACAAATTTTCCCATTTTTCTCTATAGAGAAGGACCGATTTGGAAACTCAGGATGAGGTAACCTGTGCTAATACCTCTGCTATCTTCAAGAATACTTGGTGGCAGTATCGGAATTACCTGAAGAAAATGTACTTCACCGGCAAAGAAACTCATCAAATTCCCTTACATTCTCTTGAGTCACATTTACTGGACGATGACTGGGAACGCCTTGTTCTGTACTGGTCCCGAACCAAGAATGTGGTAAGGTCTATGAGCTCATTTTCTATTTTTTAGTATTATATTCTTGCGTCTTACTGTGCTCTGTTCATGTAGAACAAGTGCCTAAACATGAAGAACAACTGTTCTAATTTAAGATTCCATTGCTATCATAGTTCAAAAAAGCGCTAGGCGTTAATTGTGCGTTTTGCCACCGCCTTGCGCTTTATTGACCAAAGCGCATGCTTATGCGCAGTTATGCATAGATTATGCGTAGTTATGCGCAATGCGTTTTGCCAACGCCTAGAGCCTATGCGCGCTTAAGCGCTCGCTTAGGCGTGCCTTTTTTAACTATGATTGCTTTGCTCTTGTATCACTGTATTTACTCATACAAACTTATTTTTAAATTGAAGGATCCAATTGAAACTCCAATGGCACAGCAGGTATGTTCACGCATGTTTCTTTAACAGGTTTGCTCTTATCAATAGCTCTGTTGATTTCAATTTCAATTGTGTATACAGTTGACTTTCATATCATGCACATTACTAGCATCACAACAGAGCCAATAGTGTTGTTGTACATGTAGACCCGTGGTACCCATCTGAAATCTTGTTGTGCCGTGTAGTTTCCCACGCTTTGTATTCTTTCACTGCTGCTTTGTCTTGAACTGATATGATTTGAACCGTGTCTCTATTTTGATTTGGCAAGACAATGCAGTGACCATAGGACATAGATATATGTTCGTTTGATGCTTTTATTATGTACTAGTACTTGGCAATAGAAGACTTGGTAGTTTAATCATGTCCACCTTACTAATGAACTGGTTCACTGAAATGAGTTTCATATACTAGTACATGCTAAACTTGTTATGTGTCTGCTTGTTTCTTCTTTTAGAATGCTGACAGAATATTGGGGAAGAGTGCCTTATTAAGCAATGGTAAAGGAAGTAATGCAGATAAGGTTCAGGATAGTGACACATCCTTGTTGGTCTCCAACAAAGCTGATAAAACAGCTAAGGAAGACTATCTTGAAGACAACGAGACAACCCCAAAGTCCTGTCTTGGTTTAGTGTTCGAGTTACTGGCCACTACCGCTTGCACAAGCTATTCAAACTCATTGTCTGAATCAGTTCGGTTTCTTGAGTCTCAACTACAAGCTGAAAGACATCGATCAGCTGTGCTGCGACAAGAAGCGGATGGACTGCGGAAGTCCCTGGAGCATTCAGATGCATACTTTCTGGTGCAACAGCAAGCGTTGGAGGATTTTAGCGCCAAACAGGACAAAGCTAATCAGCTTGCTAAGCTTATTGCCAGCATGGTGGATACCCAGGATAACGTTTCTTGAGCTCTTCTGAAGTTGTTTCAGTTATGCTCTTGTTTTGCTGTCGCGTTTATTTGCGCTGGTGGCCAATTTTGACAGCCAGTGTATGTAATGTGCTGCTTTGTTCCCTATATTTGCACTGGTGGCGAACTTTGATGCCCAGTGGATGTAATATGTGTAATAGCGGTAACAGGCTAGCGTTAATTGCTTGCTTATTTATTTCCTTATTGTCTTGTTTAGTTGTTTGCTTCTAGTCACTGCAGTTCTTTTTCCGTTTTTTTCTAGTGGCCACAATAGCCGTTTTGGTAACTAGGCCAAAATAATCGTGGCAACACACGGACTGTTGTAACCATGGGCCTCCTGCAGGCCATATGATCCATGGGCCTTCGTCCGGCCGTAGCATCCATCGGCCTTCTATACGGGCCTTAGGGTCCATGGGCCTTCTACGGGCCGTAGGGTCCATGGGCCTTCTACGGGCCGTACGATCCATGGGCCTTCTACGGGCCGTACTATCCATGGGCCTCATACAGGCCGTAGGATCCATGGGCCTTCTACGGGGCGTATCATCATTTCGCCAATCATGGGCCGTACTATTCATGGACCACAACGGGCCGTTAATAGGCCGTATTTGATAACTCTATGAAAACAGCCCAACGGGTTTTTTTTGACATGAAGACGGCCCAACGTATTAACGGTCCGCAAACGGGCCGACTGTAACGACGGGCTAAATTTGGCCCACAAGCGGAAAATGACAGTAACGGGCCGTATGTAACCGAATGCTGCAAATGAGCCCAAGAATCAATGGGCCCTGAGAAGGCCGAAAGATAACTTGGGCTGGAAACGGCCCAATGGAATAACGGGCCATTAATGGGTATAAAGTGATACACTGTTCATTACGGGCCAGTTTCACCACGGGCCGTTAATGGGCCAAGAGTTACAAAGGTCCTCATATGGGCCGAAAGAAGTCATGGGCCACACATGGGCCGGAAGTTAAAACGGGCTCAATCATATTGGACAGCCCAGATGACGCTACTGGGCCTAATTCAGATAGGGCGTAATGGGCCCTGGGTTAGCAGGCTGTAAATGGGCTATATGCGAACAGGCCATTAACAGGCTTTCCGTGGGCCGGCCCGCCACCTTTTGACCAAGTAAAACGGGCCGGCCTTTTCACAGGAATAGGCCTCTGTTGGGCCGTGCCACGTGTCGCCGTATCATAGGCGCCTTCGGTCCAATGAGCGGATGACATCTGTCCCAACGATGAGCCGACACGTGTTTCCTCCAGCCAATGATGATTTTACACGTGGAAAATCCCCATTGGTCGGGGCTATTAACGGGTTATCGGATCCAAAACCCGACCCGATAGCTTAAAGGCGTTCCGTTACGGTGGATGCCACGTGTCGGTCAGCCTTGACGAAAGCACTTCTGTGACGCGCGATTTATCGTCATGGAAGTGGACACTTCCGTGATGATAATTTTGGTAATGTCATGGAACACTTCTACGACAGCACAGGTATGACTATCTTGATTCTGTCATAAATTTGTCATGGATGTACATGCATGACAAAAAACGCGACCTACTGTGACAAACACGTATCATCACGGAAGTGTATTTTTTTGTAGTGACTACTTAATTACTTACCTTGGGTCGATACCAAAACAACTTTTGTTTCCATTCGCCTGGAACCGTTTTGATGAACTTTTGCCAAGCCCTGCCCGCCGGCAAAGAAAATGGATAAAGGAGTTATTAATTAGTTGATATCAGGAAATGAGGAACTAAAGAGGCCGACATATAGTTCAATAATGATTGAAATTACCTGTCGATTATCCCCTTCACGATTGAGTACTCACTAGATTCTTTAAGTAGTGAGTCCAGTACTTCCACTTTTCCTTCTTCAACTCAAATGTCTAACAAGATCCAGTGGTAACTACATGCGCATATGTTTGCATGTATAAATTAAGCGGGCACGTGCATAACACTCATCAACTACCCTAACTTATTGACATCTAGCTAGTAAGCAAAAACAGAATTTGTAGTACAAGACAATGTGGCTCATCGGAAGTTGTAAGGAAGTAGTATATTTTGATCGGTATTGAGGCGCTTCAAGAACTCTAGCATTTTTTTCTCTACGTCGTCTCGATACCATTCATATGTCCATGTCTCTTCATTAATGGTATTTGGGTCAATGAACCCAATGCCATAGCGTCCAGCTTTTTTCATTTCATAGATCTTCATCCTGCATAATACCACAGAAAAGAATATAGTGAGGATAATTACAGGTAATGATCAACGAGCACTACAGCTAGTTTGAGACTTAAATTACAGAAAGAAATCACTTACAGACAATGGCAACTGACGATTGATTTGTCGAGTGCGTCTTGATTGAATAACTGAAACAGTTCTGTATACTCAACAGACAGAGTTGTCTCATGGAAGTAATGCTCTTCCTTGACTTTCACCATGACGGACTCTCGATTGGTAGTCTTGGTAATTTTCATGTACCATTGACGCAATTCATACATTCTCGTTGAGAGCTTCTTGACCTCCTCAGGCTTGACCAGAGGTTCGCCGCAGACATATTTCCGTTTTAGCTCCTCCTCTTTAAAAGTATCCATGGGCTCAAGCTCTAGGAGTTGATAAACAGTGATACCGAGCTCTTCAGCCTGCCTTCTATGCTCGTCGGTTATTACCAGCTGATCGGCGCCGTTACTCGCATGTGTTGGTACAATGAGCGGGGGGATCGATTGCACCGCCTGTTCTCCCAGCTGGGGAACGGTTTTCCCGCTTTTTTTGGCAGCTGCTTGGCTCGAGCTTGAGCTTGACTCCTTTTGTTGTCCTCGATATGCCTTCCTGATTTGGCGCTCATAGTCTGAGTCAACAAGCTTGGGAGCTGGTGCTTCAACCATACGAAAAAAGTGGTCAACGACTTTATCAGGCACTTTCTCCTTTGGCGGCGGTGGCGGTTTTGGTCCAAAATGGGCGTGCAATTGGGCCTTCACTTCAGCTTCGTTTTCCTCGTTGGTCATGTCGTAAGGCCTCATCGGAAGAGGCGCGAGGCTTGGACCATATTGAAATCGCTTGCCTCCTCATGTACCTCTTGTACCTCGACTTGTAGCGCTACGCACCATAGCTGCGACGGCTCTCTTCCGCTGTTGCTGAGGCGGTGGAGACGGCTGACGTGGATGACTTGGAGGAGGAGGAGTGGGCTGACGTGGTGCCGGACTTGGAGCAGGAGGAGTGGCCTGACGCGGTGCCGGACTTGGAGGAGGAGGAGTGTCCTGATGCGTTGGCGGACTTGAAGGAGCAGGACTCTGCTGAGGCGGTGGCTGATGACTTGGAGGAGCGGGAGTCTTCTGACGCGGTGGAGGACTTCGAGGAGGAGTCGACTGATGCGGTGGTGTCAGTGGCCTTGGAAAGATGATGCAATCCTTTCTCCATAGGATGAGACGATGTATGGCTTCTCCTAGTGTGTGCTCCTCGTCACCTCCAGGAATGTCAAGCTCTAGCCCCGAATATTGGTCCACCACTTCATCAACCACGACACGAGCATAGCCAGCTGGAATCGGGTTGCAATGGAAGGTTGCTTCGGGGGGATTTGTATAAGCAACGGTGTCCGCAACCTTCATGGATATGTTCTTCATTTTGAAGTGTAGCTCACAATTAGTGTTCTCCATGATGTCATCCATAGGGTATCTATCCAGCAGTACTGCCTCGCCCGGGGCGGAACCCATGCTGCTTCTCGGCATGGATGGGACGGTGCTATCCAAGGCTGGATCATCCGCTAGTTGTTGCCGCTGCTGAGACCCCCTTTCTTGGCTAAGTTAATCGATCTGCTGCTACTGCCTCTCCAATTGGAGTGCCAACTCCACGTGCGCTGATTCTAGGCCTTTAAGGTGTTCTGCTTCCTGCTTCCTCTGCTCCTCCTCCAAGTTCCTCTTCTTCTCCTCCTCCATCTTCCTTCTCGCACGGCTTCTGTAGTCGGCG
Source organism: Triticum aestivum (assembly GCF_018294505.1). Taxonomy (NCBI): domain Eukaryota; kingdom Viridiplantae; phylum Streptophyta; class Magnoliopsida; order Poales; family Poaceae; genus Triticum; species Triticum aestivum. Next base: position 74,045,580 of record NC_057814.1, on the reverse strand, counting down.
TTCCAGTTCGCAAACCCCTCATACCAGGGAACAACGCCTTTTCCTCGTGTTCTTCCCGAGTGTTCAGGATTTCCCAGGGTGCGCATAAGCTCGTCGTTCTCTCTATTGGGCGTGAACACCCCCTTTCGAGCCTCTTCTATTGCAACAAGTAACTTCTCTTCGGCTCCTTTAAGACTTGTCTTCTTTGAAACCTTGCCTGTCTTCGGGTCCAACGCCCCCCCATGCACATAGAACCAAGTCCTACACCTGGGGGGCAAGCTATAACTGGAATGACCGCTGCATCCACCATCTCTTGCTCGGACTTATCCCACTTAGGCATTGCCACCGTGTAGCCACCTGGCCCCAGCTTATCGAACTGCTCCTTTTTTGCGGCATTGGCCTTGTTTATTTTCGACCGTTCCTTAGATAATTATGATTCCTTGAATTTCACAAAAGCGGGCCAGTGATCTCTTTGCTTCTCCAGTGTTCCCGTGAATTCTGGAGTCTTCTTTCCTCCTTTGACGTAGTTGGCCCATATAGTTTTCTTGTGGTTGTGGAATGCAATTGCCATCTTCGTAAGAGCAGCGGCCTTCACTTTCTGCACATCCGCATCTGTGAAATGATCTGGTAGGGTGAAATGTTCCATGAGAGATTCCCAAAGCAGATCTTTTGCTCTATCGTCGACCCAAGTAAGATCTGGACGTTCCTTTGCTGGTTTTTTCCATTCTTGCGTGGAGATCACGAGTTGGTCCTTCACACGAACTCCACACTGAGGAACGAACTTGTTCGCAATGTTCTTAGGCACGATTGATTCGCCATCAGTTTTGATGGCATCGATGTTGTACTTTACGCCCTCCTTCAACTTTTTGGCTGGGCCTTGCACTGTCCTGCTGCCTGTAGAAGATTTGCTCGATCTGGAGGGCTAAAAGAAGAAAGATCAATTCGTTAATATATCTTCAAATCATTTAAAACATGTGATGATCACCAGATGCCTGCTTATATAAATATACCTCGCCGGTCTCTGTTATTTCAATATCAACATTTTCTTCGTCATCATAATCATAGTTTTGGACTTCATCAATTCGGTCGTCACGATCGAATATCATATCACCCTCCCCGGTATTGTTCAGATATTGGGAGCCGTCATCTTCTTCAGTCTGATCATCTGGCCGGCGAGGGTAGCGTATGATCTCGAACAGGGCCTCTTGTCCTTCTCTGCCGGAATTGTCCACCATAGCTTTTATTTAACTAATCCAGAAGAAATATAAAACAATTTAGTATTCAAATTACAATGCATGCATGGTTGCAATCAATAAGGAAAAACTGAATCATAGTACATAATATGCATCATCGAATATAACCTCGAATACATCGTCTCGAATATTATCGAATAATATATATAATCTCGAATACATCATCTCGAATAATATATATAATCTCGAATACATTGTCTCGAATATTATATATTGAATACATCACTAGCTAGCTAGCTAATAAAGATCGAATACTACAGAATAATCTAGTTCACTCGCGGTTCCTGAGGCGCTGGCGGTGGACACCCAAAGAGAAGGAACCATCACAGGATCATAGCTCGGGTGAGATCCCCAAAGAACCTGCCAGGTATTGGAGAACCTAACGTCCATAGCATCCATGTAGCGACGGACGTGCTCGTCCTCCTCCCTGACACGGCGATGTACCACCTCTGGCGGGGTCGGCACCCTCCGCACCGAAAGTGGCCCACGCGAACGCCACCAAAGGAGCTCAGGGTCGACGACGGGACCCGGGGCCGGGTTTCTAACCAAGTGGCGCGGCCCTGAAGGTAGCACCTCCTAGTGCCAGCCCGGCGGAGCCCAGTCCCGGACATAGGTCCACTGAAGCAGGACGCCATCGCGAATGGGTCGACGGCGAGGATACGGGCCGGGCATCGTCGAGAACAAATACTATATGCAAACGTAACATTTTTAAAATGATTGGATTGTGATTTCTTATATACAAAATTCAAAAATGATATCGTTGCATATGTCAAAATTCTATATGCAAATATAACATTTTTTAAATTCTATATGCAAATTCTAGCTAATTCATCTAATATAAATATATATATATATCTAGCTAATTCATCTAACATTAATATATATAGAAAATTATATATGCAAATTCTATGACATTAATCTAATCTAATTAATTAATTCATCTAAAACCTTTGTATAAAAAACAGAAAAAACTAAAAACTAAAAACAGAAAAACATCTATGTGTGTGTGTGTGCGGGCTTGGGGGCGACCGGCCATGGCGGACGGGGTTCTCACAGCGGGGCGACGGGCCGGGGCGCGGCGAGGCGACGGGGGCGGTGACGGCGGCGGGGCGGCGACGATGACGGGGACCGCGACGACGGGCCGGGGATGGGGACAGCGGCGACGGCGCGCTGCGGGGGTGGCGACGGGGACGGCGACGGCGCGGGACGGGCCGGCGGCGATGTCGTCGAAGCAGAGAAGAGAAGTGGGAGATGAGAAACTGAATTTTTTTGAAGTGTTGTTTATATAGATGGCACCTTTAGTACCGGTTGGAGCCACCAACCGGTACTAAAGGCCTGTTTTGGCCAAGCGGAGCGGCGGGAAGGGCACCCCTCACTACAGGAATCAGGCACTTTGCCATCCGCCATGGCTGACGGCAAAGGCGTTCCTGGCAGACGGCAAAGGCCTTTGTCGTCCGTCAGCAGACGGCAACAGGTCCGGCTGAATAGGCTACGGCGAAGGGCTCTTTGCCGTCTGCTGGCGGACAGCAAAGATGAAATTGTCTTTGTCGTCCGCCAGCGGGGCAAAGGACCTGGACGGCACACGTGGTAGCTTATGGCCATTAGGGGGTTAACGGTGTGCTTTGCCGTCTGCTGGCTGACGAGAAAGACCATTTCATCTTTGTCGTCAGCCAGCGGACGGCAAAGTAACCAAATAGGCCAGCCCCTGGTTGCACATGTAGCTGCTACGTGGCAGCTTTGCCATCTGCTGGCTGATGGTAAAGCTCTTTGCCGTCTGCCAGCGGACGGTAAAGAGCCTGTATAGCTCCTGTTTTTTCGGTTTTTTCTTAAATTCATTCAATTTCAACAAACAAGTTTGAACACACAAATTTCACAGCAGACATATCCAACACACAAGTTTCATCATACACTACTAGGAAAAGGGCTATAGCTAATATGGGCATTAATGGCGCACCATGTATGTGGTGCGCCACTGCTATATAGCAGTGGCGCACCAGATACAGGTGCGCCATTATTGACATATTACTAGTGGCGCACCTGGTGTGTGGTGCGCCATTAGTAGTTTTGAAAAAAAATTGTTAGCAGTGGCGCACCAGGGGATAGTGCGCCATTACTAGTTGACATAGTAATGGCGCACCACACCCACCGTGCGCCGTTAACTAGTAATGGCGCACTGTCCCATGGTGCGCCACTACTAACAATTTTTTTTATTTTTTTCTTCAAAACTACTAATGACGCACCACAACCAGGTGCGCCATTAGTAACCCTGGTGCTAAATGCACCCCCCCTGACCGCCTTTTCAGTTAAAAAAATAAAAGAAAAATGATGGAAATGTCAAAAAAATAAAAGAAAATAAGTTTCCCATGTGATATGTGGTCTAGCTGTTGGGAAAATTTACAAATATGAATTTTGACTTTATTTGCAAAATCTCTCTGGAATTTAGTAAAATGGGCATAACTTTTGCATACGAACTCGGATTAAAAAGTTTTTATATCACTACTGGAATTTGCTTATTTGCCGTCTGCCTATTCTTTGCCGTCAGCTTGCAAAAAACAGACGGGAAAGAACTGGCTGATGGCAAAGAATGTCTTTGCCATCAGCCCATTCATTGCCGTCTGCTAGCGGACGGCAAAGAATCTTTGCCGTCAGCTGGCGGACGGCAAAGAGAGAGGTGGGCCCCACTAACGAGCTGTCTAGGAAAAAACCTAACGGCCCCCTCTTTGCCGTCTGCTAGCAGACGGCAAAGAAAGTGGCCAAGCTAACGCCCGTTAGCTATGATCTTTGCCGTCTGCTGGCGGACGGCAAAGAACCGTGCCCTAACTAAAATCCATGTCGACGCCCGCCCGCGCCCCACATCTGTCCCTCTCTCTCTCCGCTCGCGCCCGAGCCGCCGCCGCCCCGCACCATCCCGCCCCCGTGCCGCCGCCGCCCCGCGCCACCCCCGTCGCCGCGCCGCCCCAGCAGCCCTGGTGACCCCTTCCCCGCCCCGCGCCATCCCCGTCGTCGCGCCACGCAGCCCGTGCCCGAGCCGCCGCCGCCCCACGCCACCCACGTCGCCGTGGCACCCCCTCCTCCACCCCGGCGGCGCCCCTCTGCTCCACCACCGCGGCCGCCCCGCCGCTCCGGCGCTCCCTCCTCCACCCGGCGGCCCCGGCGCCCCTCTGCTCCACCACCGCGGCCTCCCCGAGACTCCGGCGCCCCCTCCTCCACCCGGCCGCCCCGGCGCCCCTCTCCTCCACCACCGCGGCCACCCCACCCCTCCGGTGCCCCCTCCTCCACCCGGTGAGACCTCTTGTTTTTTTTGTTTTTGTTTCTGTATTTTAAGTTTAGTTTAGGTTTATTTTAGGTTTGGTTTAGTTTAGGTTTACTTTAGTTTAGGTTTAGAGGATAGATAGCATCTTCTCTACTATAATTGTGTATAATCTCAATTCTCACTAGTAGTCTTATTAGTTAGATCATCTTCTATACTATTATTGATCCACAGTGTTTAGTTATGCATGATCAATTTTTTGTACATTATGCTTTTTATGTGTCATTTAAATAATGTAGTGCTAGATTTCTCAACTCATTGGCATATAATGAATTATTATTGTTATATTATTAATAGATGATGGAACAAAAACTATTTCCCTTCAAAGTGAAAAATCTTTCAGTGAAGTAAATATTAGTGCACGAGTTCTTTTATATACAAGAAAAAAATTGGCATGTCTTGGTAGGTACGTGGCAACCGTATCATCAGAGTTAAACTTTAGAATTAGTATTTGTGATAAATGAATTCAAATGCATTTCCAATAGAAAATGTAATACACATATCTAGTGAACTGTAAACGAAAGTTATCCACAGACTCCTTGAAGGGGTTGTATAAAAGATTATGAAACTAATAGTGAGAAGAGCAAAAGCTTTCCTCAAATTCCTTTGCATATATTCAAATTCATCAATCAGCAACACTCGAATTAGTTTAATTTGAGAAAACAACAAGGCATGCATATTGCTTATGGAATCTGTCATAAGAGGCAAACTATACCCGTCTTTTCCTTTTCTTTTTTGCGGAAAGGCAAACTATACATTCTGATTTGCATACAAAGTAAATTGATTTTACGACACTACACCCTTAGTTTCTGATTTGAGGTTTGTTTGTTTGCTTGGTGTGTGGCACCTAGAGCCACCTAAAATATGGTGCAGCTATGATTTGTTGCCACAAGTATTCCAATGTGATCACACCAGAAGGAACTTTAGGTTTAGTTTTGGTTAAGAAGAAAGAAGAAAGATGAAAAAAAAGAAGATAAAGAGGAGAAAGAAGAAGTGTATTTTTCCCCTATTTTTAGATTACTATGCTCTTTTTTCAACATTTTCAGTTTTCTTTCACGTCTAAAGAAATCCCTAGTTTTGAAGGGTGCCAATTGCCATTGCCAATTAACTAAGTGTTGTTGATGTTGTTGAGCACAAGTGCATTGCTTTTTTTTCTCAGCTTTCTTTCATGTCTAGAAACTTGGCTCTATGTTTGTAGATATGCTTCTAGCTAGATACTAATTGGTCTCTTCTGCTGCTTATTAGAGATGGGGGGAGGCCGTCACCGCAGGCTCCGCTCTGCCACACCGAAGTACGAGGTGGATGCTTTCGAGTTCTTCAGTATCATACTTGGGACTTCCTCCAAGAGGCAGGTATATAGAAGGAGAGATCTCCCCTTCACCCATCTCATTATGATAACTCTATTGTTTGCTACATCACTCCTTGTCCCAAACTGCAGAGGCTGCCTGACACTTTTATGAACATGCTGGGTGAAGATCCGCCAAATAATGTGAAGCTGTGACAGGCCGGCAGCGGGTTTCACAGGCTGTGGGACGTGGAGTTGGTGATCAAGGAGGGCCACATGTACCTGTGTCATGGCTGGGAGAAGTTCTACCGTGCCTACGACCTGCGGCTGGGGTACTTCCTTCTCTTCAGGTACGACGACGCCACCATGCTCATCGTGAAGGTGTTCAATGTGACTATGTGTCGCATGCGCTACGCTGACGACGATGATGCCGGTACGTTCTACCTCTTCTTATTCCTCTACATTTGGCTTTGTCTCGCATCGATTGTTAACGGTCATTAATTGTTGCATTTGGAAAGGCAATGGGAGCAGCAGCAGCGACACTAGCTACAGCCAAAGCAGCAATGATTCTGGCTGTAGCAAAAGCAACAGCGATTCTGGCTGTAGCAAAAGCAGCAGCTATTCGGGCTGCAGCAAAGACAACAAGGAGGATGATCCGGACTGGAGTGGGGAAGAAGAGGAGCAGAGTGGGCATCAGGCTGAGGATGACCTAGCGATGGTGGTGGCCGACCAAGGGCAGGAGATGGTGGTGGCGCACCATGGGCAAGAGATGGTGGTGGCTGAGGATGACCTAGCGATGGTCATGCCTGTCCTGCCTGAAGATGGCCTCGCGATGGTGGTGGTGCCTGACAATGACCTCGCGCCGGTGGTGGCGCCGGCGATCCCACAGCTGGGCGACATGACCACGCCAATTGTGGTAGAAGACTACATCCCACTGCCTCCACCGCCTCGCTGCTCTTAGCGCATCAGGCTGAGGAAGGAGAAGGAGAAGAACAATGAGAACTGAACTATGTCAGGTATGTCAGATCTCCAAAATGATTTATATATAGTTAGCTCTAATATGCTTAGTTACCTATGTTAGCTCTAATATGCTTAGTTACATATGTTAGCTCTAATATGCTAAGTTATCTCTACTATGCTTAGTTTCCTATAGGTTAGCTCCAAAATTACTTATGTTAGCACAAAATGACCAAGTTTACATAATAAGCTTATAGTCTTCTTCTTCTTCTTCCAAAATGACATAAGTTAGCTATAAGTTAGCTCTAATATGCTTAGTTCACTCAAAGATGGCATGATTAGCTAGGTTGGCTCCATTTTACCTAAGTTGGCTCTAATATGCTAAGTTATCTCTAATATGCTTAGTTTCCTATAGGTTAACTCCAAAATTACTTATGTTAGCACAAAATGACCAAGTTTACATAATAAGCTTAATTATAGTCTTCTTCTTCTTATTATTATTATTATTATTCTAGTCTTCTAGTAGTATTCTTCTAGTCTTCTTCTTCTTCTTCATTTTCTTCTAGGTTAACTCCATTTTACTTAAGTATGCTTATTTCTTATAGTCTTCTTCTTCATCATTTTCTTCTTCTTTTTCTAACATCTTGTTTATCATTTTGCAGATTTGATTTAATTCACGGAAGCTTGCATGGATGGAGTGCTTCTTTTCCATTTGTGCTTTTATTTTGTATCAATGAACTTGCATGGTTGGAACTTGTTATATGGTTGGATGGATAACGGTGTAGGATGAACAATGTGAAACTTTTGTAATATGTAAGGATGGAACTATATATGTGTTGGTTATGTATGTATATATGATGAAACTAGTGTGTTGGATATGCTTGTTGTGTATATATGTGAATTGCCGTGTATATCTCTGTATATCTATGAATTGCTGTCAAATTGAATGAATTAAATTAAAAACAAGGCTGTACAGGCTCTTTGCCGTCAGCTAGCTGACGCCAAACATGCCACGTGGCAGCTACATGTGCTTCCTGGGACTGGCATGTTTGAGCACTTTGCCGTCAGCGGCAGACGGCAAAGGCTGCCGTTAGCCGCATAACGGACTAATAGCACATTGATTACCGTCGGCTTTCTTTGCCGTCAGCCGCTGATGGCAAAGGCCCCTTTGTCGTCCGCTTCAGAAAGCAGACGGTAAAGAAGCTCTTTACCGTAGCCTACTTTGCCGGAGCCTTTTGCCTCCGCGGCAGACGACAAAGGCCTTTGTCGTCCGCCATCCTTGCCTTTGCCGTCTGCCGTGGCGGACGGCAAAGTAGCTGATACGGGGCAACCGGGGGAACCCCGTTGAACATCTTCAAAATCCCAAAAAAGCTAACAGAACGAAAGATACAGGGCTTTTAAGATCTAGAGGGGGGAAAATGAAAAAAAATCCAAACTTACTAGTGGCGCACCATTTGCTAGGTGCGCCACTAGTAACAGAAAAAAATTGGTTTCAAAAAAAATGTTTTTTTTTTGGAATTTTTTTTCAAAATATGTTACGTAATATGACCGGGAAGTTTGAAATATTTTTTCAAAATTTCATCACACTCATGAACATGAACAAAGTCCTAGACATCAACAAGGTTTAATAGGATTGATATGATAGATATATCAACAAGTGCCTGTGAAGTGAGCTGGTGTTGGAGTTGGATAGAACTGTGAAGTTAAGCGTGCTCGGGCTGGAGTAGTGTGAGGATGGGTGACCTTCCGGGAAGTTTGACCACAGAGTGCGATTTGACTTGAGATTAAGCACATTGACTCGAGATTAAGCCATAGTGACCTGAGATTAATAAAAAAACAAAAAAAAATTGGAAAAAAATTCTGAAAAAAAAATTGAAAAAAAAATTGTTAGTAATGGCGCACTTCTATGTGGTGCGCCATTACTAAGTCAGATAGTAATGGCGCACCAGATAGGCATAGTAATGGCGCACTATGGGTGTGCCATTACTATCAGGGATAGTAATGGCGCACCAGAGTTGCGCCATTACTATTTATTACTAATGGCGTGATAATAGTGGCGCACCTATAGTGCGTCATTAATGGCCAAAACAGGTGCGCCACTAATTAGCCTTTTCCTAGTAGTGATATATACATACATAAACAACACATAGTTCCATCCATACATATTACAATAGTTTCACATTGTTCATCCATATAACAAGTTCCACATTGTTCATCGATACAAAATAAAAGCAGAAAGGGAAAAGAAGCACTCCATCCATGCAAGCTTCCGTAAAGTAAATGAAATCTGCAAAATGGGAAACAAGAAAGTTAGAAGAAGAATACTAGAAGAAGAAGAAGAAGAAGACTAGAAGAAGAAGTAAGCATACTTAGGTAAAATGGAGCTAACCTAGCTAATTATGCCATTTTTTACTGAACTAAGCATATTATGCCATTTTTGATATAAAGCAGCTAATTATAGGTCTTTATTGAGCTAACCTAGGTAACTAAGCATATTAGAGCTAGCTTATAGCTAACTTAGGTCATTTTGGAGAAGAAGAAGAAGAAGAAGAAGACTAGAAGAAGAAGAAGAACGTTTTTACCCTTTTCCTTCTCATCCTTCTTCTTTTATTCTTTCTTTTTCTTCTCTTTCTTCTTCTATTCTTTCTTTTTCTCCTCTTCCTTGTTTTTCTTCTTCTTATTCCTTATTTGTGTCATTTTAGAGCTTACATAGGTAATTGTGCCATTTTTTAGCTAATTAAGTTTATTATGTCAATTTGGAGGAAAATAAGGTAAGTATAGGTCATTTTTGTGCTAACATAAGTAATTATGCCATTTTTTAGCTAACGTAGGTAAAATGGATCATTTTGGAGCTAACCTAGCTAAAATGGATCATATTGGAGCTAACCTAGGTAAACTTGGTCATTTCGGAGCTAACCTAGGTAAAATGGATCATATTGGAGCTAACCTAGGTTAAATGTGTCATTTTGGAGCTAACTTAACTAATTATGCCATTTTTGAGTTAACTAAGCATAAATATGCCATTTTTTACACAAGTCACCCAAGTGTATGTCATTATTGAGCAAACCTAGGTAACTAAGCATATTAGAGATAACTTAGCATATTAGAGCTAACTTAGGTCATTTCGGAGGAAACAAAGCTAAGTATAGATCATTTTGGAGGTCTGACATACCTGACATAGTTCGCTCCTCCTTCTTCTCCTTCTCCTTCATCATCCTGATGCGCCTAGAGCGGCGAGGCAGTGGAGGCAGTGGGATGTAGTCTTCTACCACAATTGGCATGGTCATGTCACCCGGCTGTGGGATCGCCGGCGCCACCACCATCGCAAGGTCATTGTCAGGCACCACCACCATCGCGAGGCCATATTCAGGCAACACCATCGCTAGGTCATCTCTTGCTCATCGTCAGCCACCACCATCGCTTGCCCATCGTCAGCCACCATCATCGCTAGGTCATCCTCAGCCACCACCATCTCTTGCCCATCGTCAGCGAGCACCTCCTCATCCCCACTCTGCTCCTCTTCTTCCCCACTCCATTCCCGATCATCCTCGCTGCTGCTTTCGCTGTAGCCAGACTCGCTGCTGCTAGTGATGTAGCCAGAGTTGCTGCCGCTGCTCCGATTGCCTGACTAAATGCAACAAAGTTTTTTTAACAATCAGTGTGAGACAAAGCCAAATGGAGTGGAAGAAGAAGTAGAGCGTACTGGCATCGTCGTCGTCCTGGTAGCGCATGCGGCACATAGTCGTGTTGAACACCTTCACGGTGAGCATGGCGTCGCCGTCGTACCTGAAGACAAGGAAGTACCCGTGCCTCAGGTTGTAGGCACGGACGAACTCCTCCCAGCCACGACACAGGTACATGTGGTCCTTCCTGGTCACCACCTCCACATCCCAATGCCTGCGAAGCCCGCTGCCGGCCTATCGCAGCGTCACATTCTTTGGCTGATGGTCGTCCAGCATCTCCATAAAAGTGTCAGGCAGCCTCTGCAACATGGGTCAAGGAGTTATGTAGCAAACAACAGAGTTATGATAAAAAGATGGGTGAAGGGGAGATCTCTCCTTTTATATACCTGCCTCTTGGAGGAATTCTCAAGTATGATCGTGAAGAACTCGAAACCATCCAACGCGTACTCCACTGTGGCAGAGCGTAGCATGCGGTGGCGGCCTCCCCCCATCTCTGATAATCAACAACATCAACAACACTTAATTAATTTCGTAGGTTAGTTGGCAATGGCAATTGGCACCCTTCAAAACTAGGGATTTTTTAGACATGAAAGAAAACTGAAAATGTTGAAAAACAGAGCATAGTAATCGAAAAAATGCAACCAAAATTAATTAAGTGTTCTGAAATCAATAAAACAAAAACTTATAAGAAATAACCCCAAGTAATTTGTCTCGCCAGCTGAACTGTCATCTTTTCCATGTTGCACATGAAAAAGTTTGTATGGACATCCCAATCAGCCTACAATTGATCATATACAGCAAAGGCCAAGCTCAATTTCTTCATTAACATCATGTCCAAGTTTGTACCAGTAAAATGTAGAAGTTCTATTCCTTGCAAAAAGTTATACTCCATCTGATCCATATTACTTGTCGCCGCTTTAGTACAACTTTGTACTAAAGCAGCGACAAGTAATATAGATCGGAAGGAGTATGTGTTTCTTCCTAGTCGATACATACACAGCATGGGCTCAGTCTCTCTTTTTCACTAGGCTCATATAAGCATATCTATCTGTGTTGTTGAATTAGTTCACAGATGTGAGGTGAGGGGTCATGTACGGAGTCGAGGAACAACAGGTAAGTTGTGGCCTGCCTGCAGGCAAGACAAGATCAAGAGAAGCTTGGTGAATCTGCTCACAACTCTGCACAAGCAGAGACCAACTCTGATTCAGCAAGCAGCAACTGAGGTGTCTGGCCATAGGAAACAGAGGTTAAATGGAAAGTATAATCTGTGTCCTTTCCCAGTTTAGATAGAGTACTAGGCCAGTTAATTGAGTCCTAGGTATGTGCTATCAAAGCATGCCCATTGTACCATTGAGGGCAAGCAGTAAGAGAAATCTCTCTTCGCATATGCTTTCTCAACCCAATCTAGTTCTCTAATTTTTCAATCTCCTGCTGCCTACCCACATTGACCACGGCGCCTACCCGACATTGCTGGCCCAGCCTCCGGTGAACAAACCGTACAACCTTAGGAGAAAGCACACATCGACTGGCAATGGCTTATTTATCATAGCATTCACATCTCGTGGCTTAAATTGTTCCACTACATGATCCAATAGCTATAATTCAGCAGGTGATGTGGTTCAATGAGTATTCTGCACTAGGGTCAATTCCAGTTCTAGAATAAATAAAGAAGTATTACATCCTAGCCTTCGCATTCTAGTCATGGAAACATGAACCGAGTTGCTGAACCTATGGAACCACCACGCCAGGCATAACAACAAACATTGGGCGCGCACCACCGACTCCAACCCAAACCCGACCATGCCGAACCTAAACCTAAACCTAAACAGAGAGATAGAGAAGAGGGAGGGAAGAGGGAGGGGTGGCGCACCTCGGTGTTGGGGACGGCCGGGGTCGGGGGAGGGGCCGTGCCGGGGGGTCGACGGTGACGGCGTCGGGGTCTAGTGTGGCGTGGGCGGTGGTTGACGACGGGACTCGGGCGGCGAGGCAGAGGCGACGGCGTCAGAGAGGCGAGGCAGAGGCCTCGGGCGGCGACGCGCGGGGGCGGAGCTCGGGGCGGCGGGCGAGGCGAGGAGGAGGCGGTGACGGGGCGGGGCGGAGCTCGGGGCGGCGGGGGCGGGGGGTCGGGGTGGGGGCGGCGGCACGGGTGAGGTGAGGGCTGGGAGAGAGATAGAGGGGAGGGTGAGGTGAGGTGGGGCACGTGGGGTGGGGCCGGGGGGAAACGGCCGTTAAGACGGCCAGATTCTTTGTCGTCCGCTGCCAGACGGCAAAGAATCTTTGCCGTCGGCTAGCTGACGGCAAAGAAACTGGCTGTTAGGTTGTTCTTCCAGTCCGCCACCCACCATCTTTCCCGTCTGCTAGCTAATGGCAAAGATTGTATGCCGTCTGCCAGTGGACGGCAAAGAAAAGGCTGAGAGAAAACACCTTCTTTGCCGTCAGCTTTACTCAAGCTGATGGCAAAGAACTTCTTTGCTGTCAGCTAGCCGACGGCAAAGTGATGGCTGACGACAAAGATCCTGATTCCAGTAGTGCCTTTAGTACCGGGTGGTTTCTCCAACCGGTACTACAGACCCCCCCCCCTTTAGTACCGGTTGGTGCCACGACCCGGTACTAAAGGGGTGCGCTGGCACAGGTGCGGTGCGGCAAGTTTAGTCCCACCTCGCTAGTTGAGGAGTGCCAAGACCAGTTTATAAGCCCCGGCGCGGGCACTGCATTGAGCTCCTCTCTAATATAGGCCTTCTGGGCCTATCTCTCCTACTCTTCCCTGTGGGTTGCAGGCTTGCATCCTGGCCCAACTACAGGTTCGGTTTCTAGTCGTATGCAGGACGCTGTGGCCTAGTAGGCGGGCTTTTTTTATTTAGTGTTTTCTCTTTTCTGCTTTATTTAATTTCTTTTATTTATTTCTGAGTTGTTTTTTGCTGTATTTATAGTTTCTTTGTGAATATTGTTGCTTTAGGTACAAAAAAGTACAAACTTTCTGTTAGTGCCAGTAGTTTTCAAATTTGAATTATTTGAAATTTGTGCGAATCACTAGTTTGTGAATAACTTAACTTTAAAAATAGATTTTTCAGTGATTCTTTTTTCTTATGTTTAATATTACTGTGTTTTATTATTACATTCAATTTGGTAATACTTAGGTTATTTAAAAAATGAAATGCCTTTGTAACAAATGAGTTTTCGTCCGAAACCCTCATACTTCGAAAGAGATCGTCCATTTTGTACAGAAAGTTTATCCAATTTTTGCCGTAACCCTCTCTACTTTTTTGCACATCCTATGTGGGTGAAATGATGATACCATGGCAACTTTCAACCTTTATAGAGTTCATTTGTAGTGCTTTTAAATTTCAGGGTCATTTAGCTCAAAATATTCAGTAAATGCATGAAAAATAGCAAATGATGTCAGAAAGGGTTGAAAATTGATGACGTGTCTTTGAATCGTGCATACTGAACGCACAAAAAGTCTGGAGTTGAAATAAGTTTTAAAAAATGAAATGCCTTTGTAATAGATGAGTTTTCGTTCGAAACCCTGATACTTCGAAAGAGATCGTCCATTTTGTACACGAAGTGCATCCAGTTTTTGCCGTAACCCTCTTTAATTTTTTGCATGCTATGTGGGTGAAATGATGATACCATGCCAACTTTCAACCTTTTCAGAGTTCATTTGTAGTGCTTTCAAATTTCAGGGTCATTTAGCTCAGAAAATTCAGTAAATGCATGAAAAATAGCAAATGATGTCAGAAAGGGTTGAAATTGATGACGTGGCTTTGAATGGTGGATACTGAACGCACAAAAAGTTTGGAGTTGAAATAAGTTTAAAAAATTGAAATGCCTTTGTAACAGATGAGTTTTCGTCTGAAACCCAGATGCTTCAAAAGAGATCGCCCATTTTGTACACGAAGTGCATCCAGTTTTTGCCGTAACCCTCTCTACTTTTTTGCACATGCTATGTGGGTGAAATGATGATACCATGCCAACTTTCAACCTTTTCAGAGTTGATTTGTAGTGCTTTTCAATTTCAGGGTCATTTAGCTCAAAAAATTCAGTTAATGCATGAAAAATAGCAAATGATGCCAGAAAGGGTTGAAATTTGATGGCGTGGCTTTGAATGGTGCATACTGAACGCACAAAAAGTATGCAGTTGAAATAAGTTTAAAAAATGAAATGCCTTCGTAACAGATGAATTTTCTTCTGAAACCCTGATACTTCGAAAGAGATCGTCCATTTTGTACACGAAGTGCATCTAGTATTTGCCGTAACCCTCTCTACTTTTTTGCACATGCTATGTGGGTGAAATGATGATACCATGCCAACTTTCAACCTTTTCAGAGTTCATTTGTAGTGCTTTTCAATTTCAGGGTCATTTAGCTCAAAAAATTCAATAAATGCATGAAAAATAGAAAATGATGTCAGAAAGGTACACGTTTGTCCGAAGCACAAAAGTACACGTTTCAAGTGCCAAAACACATAAGCACCCTAACTATTACAAACATATACAAGTCCGGAAACTCACTAGAGAAGAAATTGATGATAGTGATCAAGCCGATCACATCCCAGAGTGGGATCTTTGGGTGTGAAACTTTTTCTTCGCGTGTGTCCCTTTGCGCCGTAACCATGGACAATCTTCATCATTTAATTGGATGGTCGGGTCAATATTCACTCTGAATGGAGAAATTTCATCAAACTTTTCATAATCTTCTGATATGTCTGTCTTGTCATCCACTCCCACGATGTTTCTTTTCCCTGAAAGAACTATGTGGCGCTTTGGCTCATCATATGATGTATTCGCTTCCTTATCTTTTCTTTTTCTCGGCTTGGTAGACATGTCCTTTACATAGAAAACCTGCGCCACATCATGTGGCGCTTTGGCTCATCGTATGATGTATTCGTATGATGTATTTCCTTCCTTATCTTGTCTGCGTACGCAAGATTGTTGAGATCCAGTGTTGTCATTCCGTACTATGGGTCTTCCGTTACCCCGCCTCGTGTCATATTGACCCATTTGCAGTGAAACAAAGGAACCTTCAAACCCCTTCCATAGTCAAGTTCCCATATGTCCTCTATGTAACCATAATATGTGTCCTTTCCCGTCTTGGTTGTTGCATCAAAGCGGACACCACTGTTCTGGTTGGTGCTCTTCTTATCTTGGGCGATCGTGTAAAATGTATTCTCATTTATCTCGTACCCTTTGAAAGTCATTATATTCGAAGATGGTAACTTGGACAGCAAGTACAGGTCATCTTCAATAGCGGCGTCATGCATGGCACGTGTCTGCAACCAACCGGCGAAAGTCCCCGTTTGTTCATGTGTAATCCAGTCGTCAGACTGCTCCGGGTGTTTGGAGCATAGAAAATTCTTGTGTTCCTCCATATACGAAGCCACCAAGGCGGAATTCTGTAGAACTGTGTAGTGTGCTTGAGTGAGAGAATTCCCGTCCATACATATTATTTGATCCGCTCCTAGCGTGCCTTTTCCATCCAGTCTGCTCTTATGCCGCGATTCAGGAACAGCAATCGGCTTAAGGTCAGGAATAAAGTCAATACAAAACTCAATGACCTCCTCATTTTCATGGCCCTTGGAGATGCTTCCTTCTGGCCTAGCACGGTTATGAACATATTTTTTTAAGACTCCCATGAACCTCTCAAAGGGGAACATATTGTGTAGAAATACAGGACCCAAAACGTTAATCTCTTCGCATAGGTGAACTAGGACGTGCGTCATGATGTTGAAGAAGGATGGTGGGAACACCAGCTCGAAACTGACAAGACATTGCACCAAATCATTCTCTAACCTTGATATGATTTCTGGATTGATTACCTTCTGAGAGATTGCATTGAGGAATGCACATAGCTTCACAATGGCTAATCGAACGTTTTCCGGTAGAAGCCCCCTCAATGCAACTAGAAGCAGTTGCGTCATAATCACGTGGCAGTCATGAGACTTTTATGTTCTAGAACTTTTTCTCTGCCATATTTATTATTCCCTTTATATTCGACGAGAAGCTAGACGGTACCTTCATACTGAGCAGGCATTCAAAGAATATTTCCTTCTCTTCTTTGGTAAGAGCGTAGCTGGCATGACCCTGATGTATGCCGTCTTTTCCGTGCATACATTGCTGGTCCTCCCGTGCCTCCGGTGTATCTTTTGTCTTCCCATACACACCCAAGAAGCCAAGTAGGGTCACGCAAAGATTCTTCGCCACGTGCATCACGTCGATTGCAGAGCGGACCTCTAGGTCTTTCCAATAGGGCAGGTCCCAAAATATAGATTTCTTCTTCCACATGGGTGCGCGTCCGTCAGCGTCATTCGGAACAGGTTGTCCGCCAGGACCCTTTCCAAAGATTACCTTCAAATCCTTGACCATATCATGTCCATCAGCACCAGTACGGTGGCGAGGCTTCGTCCGGTGATCCGCCTCACCTTTGAAATGCTTGCCTTTCTTTCTTACGGGATGCCTGCTCGGAAGAAATCGACGATGTCCCAGGTACATTCTTCTTATAATTGTTCAAATATATACTGTCGGTATCACCCAAACAGTGCATGCATGCATGCACGGTATCCCTTGTTTGTCTGTCCTGAAAGGTTATTGAGATCCGGCCAATCATTGATGGTCACGAACAGCAACGCCTTTAGGTCAAATTCTTCCTGTTTGTGCTCATCCCACGCACGTACACCTGTTCCATTCCACATCTGTAAGAGTTCTTCAACTAATGGCCTTAGGTACACATCAATGTCGTTGTCGGGTTGCTTAGGGCCTTGGATGAGCAGTGGCATCATAATGAACTTCTGCTTCATGCACAACCAAGGAGGAAGGTTATACATACATAGAGTCACAGGCCAGGTGCTATGGTTGCTACGCTGCTCCCCAAAAGGATTAATGCCATCCGCGCTTAGACCAAACCATACGTTCCTTGCGTCACCTGCAAAGTCCTCCCTGTACTTTCTCTCCATTTTTCTCCACTGCGACCCGTCAGCGGGTACTCTCAACTTCCCGTCTTTCTTACGGTCTTCTCTGTGCCATCGCATCGCCTTGGCATGCTCTTTGTTTTGGAACAAACGTTTCAACCGTGGCATTATAGGAGCATGCCGCATCACCTTGGCAGGAATCTTCTTCCTGGGGCGCTCTCCCTCGACATCACCAGGGTCATCGCAACTGATCTTATAGCGCAATGCACTGCATACCGGGCACGCGTTCAAATCCTCGTACTCACAACGATAGAGGATGCGGTCATTAGGGCATGCATCTATCTTCTGCGCCTCTAACCCTAGAGGGCAGACAGCCTTCTTTGCTTCGTACGTACTCTCGGGCAATTCGTTGTCCTTTGGAAGCATCTTCTTTAACATTACCAGCAACTTTCCAAATCCCTTGTCAGATACACCATTTTCTGCCTTCCATTGCAGCAATTCCAGTGTGGTGCCCAGCTTTTTCTTGTTAGCTTCGCAATTCGGGTACAACAATTTCTTGTGATCCTCTAACATGCGTCGCAACTTCTTCTTCTCCTTTTCACTTGTGCAGTTTCTCTTTGTATCGGCAATGGCCCGACCTAGATCATCAGCGGGCTCATCTGATGCCTCTTCTTCAGCTTTTTCCCGCATTGCCGGCACAACTTCTTCCCCCATTGTTGTACCATCGTATTCGGGGAACCCATGGCCAGGATAGCTATCGTCGTCATGTTCTTCTTAATTGTCTTCCATCATAACCCCTCTTTCTCCGTGCTTGGTCCAAACATTATAGTGGGGCATCAAACTGGACTCAAACAGGTGGACGTGAATGGTTTTTAACTTAGAGTAATTCTGACCATTCTTGCAGCCAGCACATGGACAAGGCATAAAACCATCCGCCCGCTTGTTTGCCTCAGCCGCAAGCAGAAAAGTATGCACGCCATCAACAAACTGAGGACAGCATCGGGCATCGTACATCCATTGCTGGTTCATCTTCATTACACAACACCGAAAAGACCAAATTAATATAAGTTCATACATAAAGTTCATACAACACTTATTCTCATAAAACAAACATAAAAATAACTCTCTAGCTAAAGATTTAAATGCAACAACAAATGTGATCAAGATCGCAACTAAGGTAACAATTGATCCAACAGCATAATGATACCAAGCCTCACTATCAATGCCATATTTTTCTAATCTTTCTAATCTTCAAGCGCATTTTCTCCATCTTGATCTTGTGATCATCGACGACATCGGCAACATGCAACTCCAATTCCATCTTCTCCCCCTAAATTCTTTTCAATTTTTCTTTCAAATACTCGTTTTCTCTTTCAACTAAATTTAACCTCTCGACAATAGGGTCGGTTGGAATTTCCGGTTCACATACCTCCTAGATAAAAATATCTATGTCAACTTGATGGGCATAATTTGTCATAAACACGAAATGCAAAAAATAGTTATAAAAGAGAATATACCACATCCGAATCATAACCCGGACGAGGGCCGACGGGGACGGATATCAAAACCATGGCACTATGTATAACAAACAACATACAGGTAAGATAATTATACGAGTAACTATATATCTAAATCACACAAACATGATTCTTTTTTATATAAGGAAGATAAGAACAAGAGGCTCACCACAAGGTGGTGCCGGCGACGGGACGGTGTGGGCGATCGACGGTGGTTAGGACGAAGACGGGAAGGCACTAAGTCACCTACATATGCAAAATAAGAGTTATTTTGACCTCATATTGCATATAAATAAAATACTACCACATATAATTCCTCCCAAAATAAAACCCACAAATCACTATACTTATAGAGCATTGCAAGAGCTAATCTAGCTATGAGAGATGAAAGGACAAAGTTGCTAACCTTTGTGACCACTTGGATGGATGGGGTGCCTTCAAATCTTCACAAATTTTGGCAAAAATGGAGTGTGAGCTCGAGAGGAAGAGGAAGAAAATAGATGAGAGGGGAAAGGGGAAGAACAGAGCGCTCGGGATCGACGCAGGGGTTTATATAGGATGACCTTTAGTATCGGTTGGTTATACGAACCGGGGCTAAAGGTTAATCTCTAGTCCCGGTTCGTATAACCAACCGGTACTAAGGGTGCTGGTGGGGCCCAAGCCTGATAGAAGCCCGCCACCACGTCTTTAGTACCAGTTCATGGCACGAACCGGTACTAAAGGGTAATGATCGGCGCCCGCCTAGCCGTTGGAACCGGCACTAATGAGCACATTAGTGCCGGTTCAGCTACAAACCGGGACCAATGTGCTTCATATTAGGCCCTTTTTCTACTAGTGCTGGAGGGACGGAGGGGGCCGCTGACTGACACGGCCTCTCTGCAGCCGTCGCTTCAATGCGGGCGCAACATCCCAAGGAACCAACTCCGGCTGCTGCGTTGCATTGAAGTGAGATGCCAAAGTCCTTCTCCCCGATCATGTCCTTCTCTGCGGCCACTAGGCGATGCCAAAGTCTGGGTGCTCCGCCCTCTGGTGGTTCTTGGCGCCGCCGCCCACGCTCTTCGGGCCCATCGGCGTCCACGACGCACGACTCCTCCGCTAAGGAGGAGATTGTCATCTCCTTCGGTGGCGAGGAGGACCAGGTGCCGCTGCAGCAGCCGCCCTGACTCCTCAGCGAGGCCGCTCTGACGGACGAAGATTTCATCTTTCAGATGGAAATAATGACGGAGCGGTCGCTCCGTTTCATGGGCCCGGCGCCGCCATTGCCAGTGTGCGTCAAGGAGAAGCCGCTGTCCCCGCCGCGCCACCACGTAAGTAGGAGTCGACGTCCCTGCTCCGGCCTGTGAAGGAGGAGTCTAGCACGACGCTGCACCACTGCGGCGTCCAGGTCGGAAGCCGCGTGAAGGAGGAGTCGTCCTCACCTCCGCGCCACCACGGCATCTAGATCAAACAGCGGGTCAAGGAGGAGCCGACATCCCTGTCATGCCGATATGTGCCATCGTCGCCGCTGCGCCGCCACCGCCTAGCTTTCAAGGAGGAGTTACCGCCCGCGGTCAAGAAGGTGCCGGGCGGCCTCCTCCACTACCTCGGAGGCGGCTGTTACGGCGGTGCCTCAGGCTCCAGGGCCATCGTCTCTGAGGTGGAGCGCGCGGCTCGGCAGCAGGCGAGGTACCACCAGCGCAATGCTAGCCACAGCTCCGATTTCTTCAAGAGTGACGTGGCGCTGTACTGGGTCTGCAACGACCCAGATCTCATCGTCACATGGGTGCTCGACCGCTTCGTGACCACCACGGAGACGGTCGCCAGGTGCCGCCGCCGCCGCCTTGACGGCGAGCTCGCAAAGATCGGCGAGGAGTGGTCGCTTAGCCACTGCTCCACCAACGCCAGTTGTGGCAAGGTTGCCGCCAGGGCTCCGAAGGCCGCGTTGGCAGTGGTCGCGGTGGCACTCCGCATGGCGCAGTAGGAGGCGGAGCGGCTCCTTCGGGAGTGGTAAGCAGTCGCCGGACAAGGCTGTCGCGTCCCTCTCCAGCGTCTTTGCGCCGCTGGAGGGACAACGACGACGACAGTGGCGGCACCGACGAAGACGGCGGTGCGACAGGGCAGGGCGACCATGTGTACAAGGTGGTCGTCCGGTACAGGGTTTAGGTTTTTTAGTTTTTTTGTTAAATAGTCAAAATATCGATCTTTTATGCAAATTATGTCCGCTTCAATGAAATCCGCCGCCCGGTTTGAATGAGTTCCGTCCTATAGTTTGAATTGTTTTGAATTGTTGGCCAAATGTATACGGCTACGGTTGGATGGTGGCCGCCCGCATCCATGTCCGAGGACTGGTCCCCCTGTCCACGGACGGATGCGAGAGGAAATTTGCAGGTTGCCAGTTGAGATGCCCTAAGCCTGCTATGTAATGTATGGTAGACACATGATGTAACATATGCCAACATAATGCTATGGGCACGCAAGGGGAGCTGGGGGCGTGTGCCGTCACCTGGGTGACGGGTGTAGGTATCTTCTATATCTAAATAGCTAGCCCCCACTAACATATTTCTCTCAACATGCAAGCATGCCACCTCATCATTCAACAAGCATAAGGAAAGGCCCACCTCAACATGCAACTATGCATATTAAAAATCCACTACAACATGCATGCATGTAAAATTCCATTTTATTATGCTATTTACATTTAATTCTTACATACTTTCAAAGACCATTGTTTCAAGAATTCATGTTCCATATAATCAAAATCTCATTAAAATATTGCAAACATTCCCGCAACAACGTGCGGTGCATCATCTAGTTATGATAGTGTCATGAGGCGGAGTGCCAGTAGCCATGCCCCGAAGATGTAGCCATGCTGATGAACCTTGTTAACAAATCTCAATGTCATGGCTCGTGTGATTGCTTGGTCTTCGGCTGATCTACGACGTGGCTCGAATTATTCTAACACAGTACGTTTGTACTTTGTACTATGTAATTAGTTCTAGTTCCCTAGGATGATCAATTGCTATTCATACGGGCGGTACATATGTCCTATGTGATTCTAATTTCCTATCATCATCAATTGATGTTCATCGACTTTGATCTATCTCAGTAATGATGCGACCGTGCGGTATGGTTGTGTCTGTCGACCAATGCAGAGGCCGGAGTGCAATACGTCTATCCCCCTTATCGAGAGAAAAAAAAATGGTGTGAAATAGCTTCTGGTGTGATAGCTTCTACAAATAAAGAAATTTTGAGTGTTTTTGTCACTTTCAAATGGGCGATACCCACTATGCGACTGATTTTCGTTTCCTACATGTTCAGTTTGTTATTCATCGAGATCAATCAATCCCAATAATGGTGCAATAGCTTCCAGTCTAGAACCAAAGAAATTTTGAACGTGTTTCTCATCTCAGTTTCATAATGCTCACTTCCGTATAGAGGTACCAACGTACTACGTGATTCTAGTTTCCTATCATATTCAGTTACTGTTCATCGAGATTGACCTATGCCATTGATGGTGTGTGAGCTTCTAGAACTACGGGATTTCAAACGTGTTATTTTAGTATAACTAGATAACCCGGGCACGTTGCTGCAGAATTTATATCAACGAAATTGGTAAAAGTAAAATTAGAATATATGAGAACTAGTTGGGTAGGAGCGCTTCACCACGCCGGCTATGATGATCCCTTGTTCGAGAAGACCCTGTAAAAAACGGCTAGAGTCTCTGCATGTGCCCCGACGTCAGACACACACCCTCAACTGCTTCCAGCGATCTTCTTGTTAGCCCCGCATTAGGCTAGTTAGAGCGAAGAGTAACTTAGACTAGTGACATGTATAGGTTGTCTATATTAGTATCTCCATAGTGGGTAGTATCATGGTTGCAGTAACATACTCTCTTCATCCACGAACAAGTGCATGTTTGGCATTCAAAATTTGTCCATAAAAAAAATATACTTCTATCTTTTCAATGCATTTTAAAGTAGAAAAAAATGATTCCCTCTCATCACATGGGTAATCAAGACCAATAACATTCAACACATGGTCTCCTCATTTTTTACATGGACTTAGCTCATTGGAGGTGAGGTAATTAAAGAGAAGAGAGACTGCGGCTTGCACATTTTCATTGGGAAGGGCTATGTGATGGTATCATATTATGTCTTTTTGCTTATGTGGCATATGCATGTTACTATTTATATTACTCCCACTATGACTATTCTTAAGATGAAGGTGATAATACTGCATCTCAGTTTTACTGGTTTTTCGTTTTTTCTATGATTTTCTTACTGTTTTCAATGGTTTTATTGAGTTTTTTTTGTTTTTATTCTTTTTTTCATTTTGTGTGTTTTTATACACATTTCCCCTTTACTTTTTTCGGTTATCAACGGTTTTTATTATGGGTTTTTTCTATGGTTTGTCTTTTTTTTTCCTTTCTCTTCTTTCTTTTTTGGGTTTTTGATTTGTTTCTACGACTTTCTTTGCTACTTTCTCGGTTTCCTTCGGTTTACACTTTGTTCAATTGTTTTCTTTGGTTTACTACCGATTTTACCTTTTTTATTTTGTTACACATGTCTACTTTTTTGATACACACTGTGCATTTTTGGTATACATCAAGATAATTTTGTATACATGCTTAAGAATATTTACTTTTCAAAAACATTATATATGTTTGATATCTACATTTTTTGTAAACATGAAGTACATTTCTTATAAATGATTAACATTTTAAAATCATGATTAACTTTATTTTAAGATTTACGTTTTTATGTCTACTTTTTTCATACATGTTGCACATTTTTCGTATACAGAAACTTTTTATACAAGTTTAGCATTTTTAAATACATAATTAATAATTTTAAAATAAATATTTTTGAGGACTAGTTTTTGCATATACGTTGTACATTATCTTAAACATAAGGAACATATTTTTATACACATTTTTAATAAATGGTTAACATTTGTTTTCTACTTTTTCATACACGATGCATATTTTTAGTATACATCTGAAACATTTATTTTATATTAGTTTAACATTTCTTAAATACATGTTTAACATGTTTTTCAAACACATTTTTTCAGTTTTTTATATGTGTTAAATATTTTTCAACATGCGTTGCAATTTTTTTAAATGCTATCAACATTCTTTTAAAGTTGCGCAAACATTTTTTTACACGGCTCAGCCATTTTTTCAAAACTTAACAATTGTGTGTGGAATATATGTATTTAAGAATTTCATTGAAAATATAAAAAATAAGTAAATAAGAATGACAAAAACGGAATAGTGAAGAAAAGCACAAACCTGCTACAGGACCGGCCCAACAGGAGCATTCCTTCAGGCGACGCTAACTTTCATCTCACTACAAGCGATGCAGGGAGCTATTTCTCAAAAAAAAAAAAAGCGATGCAGGGAGCTACCGATACTGGCGGTTGCACACCTCGCGTAGCGGGTCGGCCCATAAAATGCAGTGAGGAGTGAGGAAGGTTGTTACAGGCGTATTGCATTAAATGCTCAAAATCTCTGCCCGCCTGGCTGAAGCCAAACACTAGAAAACAGCCACTAGGCCGCACTCCCTTGGCTATCTTTATTAGATACCTAGCCTATTATGTGTATTATTTTATGATAAAAGTAAAAAAAATGTAAAAGGAATGCACAATAAAAAAACATGGACATGAAGAAAGTTCAAATATTTGAGAAGGTTCGTACAAAATGAAAAATATCATGATTTTTAGAAAACTTCACGAATTTGAAAAAAGCTTCATCAATTTTAGAAAAAGTTCATCAATTTTGAAAAAAAAGTCAGTATATTTCACAAAAATCATCGATTTGAAAGAAGTTCATCATTTTTTAAAATTTCATTGGTTTTCAATAAAAGTTCATCGATTTTTAAAAAAAGTTCATGAAATCTTAAAAAGTTCAAAATTTTGAAATAAGTTCATCAATTCAGAAATAATATCACTTTTGAGAAAAAGATCGTCGAGTTTGAAAAAGTTCATAAAAATTGAAAATAGAGTTCATCAGATTTGAAAAAATTTATCAATTTAGAAGAAAAAGTTCAACAAGTTTGCAAAAAGAAAACAATTACGCATGTTGAACAAAAGAAAAAGTTGAAGAACAAAGAAAAAGGAAAAAAGGAAAGAGGAAAAGAGAAAAAGGAAAAAGGAAAAACACGCTAAGTCAAAGATGGTGCAGATGTTCATTGTATATTGGGAACCCTCTGAACCATATGAGCCTGTCATTGAGTATTATAGTGATGTGCATATCCAACCTAAGAACAACGTAGACCAAGATGATGATAGTTATCTTCGCAACCCAATACCGGCGAATGAACATGTTGGGATTGATGAAGAGAATATGTATTTGAAGGAAGAACCTAAAGCTCTAAATGTGGTTCTTTTTCCTGATAAAGAAAAGGACCAAGACTA
Source organism: Triticum aestivum (assembly GCF_018294505.1). Lineage (NCBI taxonomy): Eukaryota > Viridiplantae > Streptophyta > Magnoliopsida > Poales > Poaceae > Triticum > Triticum aestivum. Next base: position 74,020,297 of record NC_057814.1, on the reverse strand, counting down.
TGTTGCTGATGGTGAGAGTGAGGATGAGAGTGAGGATGGGAGTGAGGATGAGAGTAAGGATGAGAGCGAGGACGAGACTGAAGTAGAGGAGGATGAGGAGTTGCATGAGGTAAATCATGCCCCAAATATAGAGTATGATAAGGATGGCCCTCCTATGACTGAAGGTTTCATATATCCCAACATGAAGGAGTTTAAGTTGGCCCTTTCTCAGCATGCAATCAAACATGAATTTGAGTATAACACGGAGAAGAGTGCACCATGTAGGTTCAGGGGCTATTGTAAAAGAAGAGATGAAGATAATTGTCCATGGAGGATAAATGCTTCTACAACGGATGATTTGTGTACCGTAGTGGTAACTGTCTAACTTTGCTCGTTTGTAAACATTTCTTGCATGATTGTTTGAGAGTTTTTAGCTAACTAATTATATTCTTCTTTTGTAGGTGAAAAAAAACCTTTTGGTCATGATTGCTCTAGTGCAAGAAGGAAAAAGAAGGTGAAGAATGCAACTAAGTACTGGATATGTGAGAAGGTGAAGGACTGGCTCATTGAAGATGCAACTCTAGGAGCAAAGGAATTGCGAAAGAAGCTTAAAGAACACCACAAGGTCAAAATCAACTACAAGAGAGTATATATGGGTAAGTTGCTAGCCTTGAAGCAACTATATGGTGATTGGGATATCAGCTTTGACAATTTGTATAGGTTTAAGGCACAAGTTGAAAGTTGTTGCCCCGGTAGCATAGTGCAGATTGATCATCACACAATAAATGGTAAAATCAGGTTTAGAAGAATTTTTGTTGCTATGAAACCTTGCATAGAGGGGTTCCTTAGTGGTTGCAGACCATATTTGGCAATAGATAGCACATTCTTGACGGGCAGGTTCAAGGGGCAGCTGGCTAGTGCTACCGCCGTTGATGGCCATAATTGGATGTATCCGGTTAGTTTTGGAGTCTTTGATTCTGAAACTAACGAGAATTGGATTTGGTTCATGCAATTGCTAAGACAGGCCATAGGAACACCAAATGGGTTGGCCATATGCACCGATGCTGGTCAAGCAGTAATGACAGGGGTGAAAGAAGTGTTCCCAGAAGCGGAACATAGGGAATGCATGTTTCACTTGGTGACCAACTTCAAGAAGAAGTTCCATGGGAAGGTGTTTGATGACCACCTATGGGCTGCTGCTTACTCATGGAACCCATATTTATTTGACAAACATTGGGTTGCTATGGAGACAACAAAGCCAGCTGCAACTGCATATATAAGGAAGTGGCACAATAGGTTGTGGTCTAGGAGTCAATTCTCAACTATATGCAAGGTGGACTATGTAACCAACAACCTGGCTGAGAGCTTTAACAATTGGATTAAGCACCACAAGTCCTTGAACTTGGATGACCTCTTTGATAAGGCGAGACAATTGATTATGATATTGTGGAACCGAAGGAGAAAAGTAGCAAAGGAGTTAGATGGTTTGATTCTGCCCCACATAATTAAGAAGCTGAATGCAATGACCAGGGAATTAAATTTGGAGGTGGTAGAAAGCTCAGAAGAAGTGGCTGAAGTAACTGCATTAGGTGGTAGTGGCTTTAGGTTTGTGGTCAACTTGCAAGAGGGGACATGTTCTTGTCGACAATGGCAAGTTTCTGGCCATCCTTGCAAACATGCTCTCGCATTCATCACGTCACTTAGCAATGCACACATACGGCACTATGTGGACTTGTATTTCTCCGTTGACAAATATAGAGCAGCTTATGCCCAACTAATTCCTGCTATGCCGGACAAGACCCAATGGCCTAAATCTGACCATGGATTCTTCATGCATCCACCACTATTGAAGGCCACGGCTGGTAGGCGTAAAACTGAGAGGTACAAAGGTTGCGGTGAGAAGAAAAGGAAAAGTGGTCAACACTTATGCCCTATTTGTAAGGAATATGGGCATCATTGGCACAAATGTAAGAAGGGAAACCCAGAGGACATTGCTGCAATGATGGCTGTGAGGTAGTATAGATTTACTCATTTTTGCATTATTCTTCCAACTATACATGTTCAATACTTTCCTATCTCTTGTGTGTAGAGAACCACCAAAGAAAAGGACAAAGACAACCAAAACAGCTGAGTTATCCATTGTGCCTTGCGAAGATGGAGTACCAACAAGAATGTGTTTTCCCCCAAGGTTCGTAATTTTACACTTGTGCTCATAAATACATGAAAACAATGTTTGAATTCTAAGTACCTTTCTGCTCACCATAGCAAAAGCTTGGAAACTACAACCAAAAAAAGGGAAAACATGTTAGCTCTAGTGCTGGAGCATCAAAAAGGTGATTACAACTAGTTCAGATTTTGAGATTTAGTTAAATTAAAAATTGTTCTGTATTCTTATTGCTTTCTTCTCACCATAGCAAAAGCTTGGAGAATACAAACAAAAAGGGAAAAGGGGGAAAATCTGAATCGGTTCGATCCAAGAGGTATTGTTTCTCTTTTTAGTTGACATGTTATGAATATTTTTTTGTTTTCAATTGCTAAAAACTACTGCTGCCTTACATGCCTAAGTGCAGATCAAGAACTGGCTCAAAACAGCCGGAGCCAATTTCCATCGAGTTTCCTATGCCCGGCGATGAAACAGATGTTCCTGTGAAGGTTAGGGGCAAGAGTAAGGAGTGCACTGAAAAGATTCCTATGGTGCCACAAGACAGCCCAGCAATGTGCACAAGAAGCAAAAAATTTAACTCTGCAAGCCCATCAATGAGCAGAAGAAGCAAAAGGCGGTTTAGTTTGTGATTCTCATGTTTTCCTTAATGTCATGGTTACTTTTGGATGTCCTTTTGTGCTGCTCATGTGATGTACTTGTGGACCTGACCTCATGTGTGAAACAGTATGTGATGCATGCCAACTAGTACTGATGTATGTGGTGAATGTGAACCTAAATGTGATGTATGCGTGAACATGGTTGCTTCTGGTTGTTGTTCATGTTGCGATGCATATTGTGTGTATATATATGAATTGTGTGAGATATGGGATCAAATTACAGGGGAGGTTCTGCCAAATTTTTATTTTTTGAATTAAAATGAGAGGACAATTTTTTGGATTGAAATCAGATCATTGACCAAGTTATGGGGTCTCAATTGGTCATTTAACATGACCAAATATGTAACATAAGTGTATATATTGTCATGTACAGATTTTTGCTGACTTTATGCACCAGGGGTAAAAAGGTATTTTCACATCTGTCTTTAACACCGTTAGTGAACAAAATGCACTAGAGTGTCATATTGGGAAAGAAATTTAGTGCATGTGTCAAACAAGGAAGAAAAATTTCTTCAGGGCCAAATAGGGAACCACATTTTAAGGTAGTGTCAAATAAGGAATTCTCTCTTACTCCAGTGTGCTCTAACCCAGGAAGTGCGCCTATACGACGCTTCAGGAGCCCGTTTCGGTGAGTGTGGCTGCCTCCTGATTCCTGTGGTTCGTTCATTAACTTGTATATTTCTTTATACCCAGAAACAACTATAAGAACATGATTCATTTTTACCTCTTCCCCCTTGGCAGATAACGTATTTTGAGTACCTGGATACGAAGATCATGTTGGGGAACGTAGTAATAATTCAAAATTTTCCTACGTGTCACCAAGGTTAATCTAGGAGATGCTAGCAACGAGAGAGAGAGAGGGAGTGCATCATAAGATCGCTAAGCGGAAGCGTTACAAGAACGCGGTTGATGGAGTCGTACTCGCGGCGATTCAAATCGCGGAAGATCCGATCAAGCGCCGAACGGACGACGCCTCCGTGTTCAACACACGTACAGCCCGGGGACGACTCCTCCTTCTTGATGTAGCAAGGGGAGAGGAGAAGTTGAGGGAGAACTCCAGCAGCACGACGGCGTGGTGGTGGAGGAGCCCGTGGTTCTCCGGCAGGGCTTCGCCAAGCACTACGGAAGAGGAGGAGGAGTTGGAGAGGGAGAGGGCTGCGCCAGGGGAAGGGTGCGGCTGCCCTCCCACCTCCTCACTATATATAGGGGGAGGGGAGAGGGGGGAGGCACCCTAGGGTTTCCCCTAGGGAGCGGCGGCTAGGGAAGATTGGATCTCCCTAGGGAAACCCTAGGGAGACTTGCCCCTCAAGCCAAGCAGGCGGAGGCTTGCCTCCCAAGCCAGGTGGAGGCGCCCCACCTCCCCAAGTAACGTGGGAAAGGGTGTGGGGGTGCACAGCCCCTTAGTGAGCTGGTTTGCCCCCACCCCTTGGTCCATGAGGCCCTGCAACACTTGCCGGGGCCCCCGAAACACCTTTCGGTCATGCTGGCCATAGCCTGGTACCCCCGGAACACTTCCGGACTCCAATACCCTTCGTCCAATATACCGATCTTCACCTCCGGACCATTCCGGAACTCCTCGTGACGTTCGAGATCTCATCCGGGACTCTGAACTACCTTTGGTAACCACATACTATTTCCCATAACAACACTAGCGTCACCGAACCTTAAGTGTGTAGACCCTACGGGTTCGGGAACCATGCAGACATGACCAAGACCTCTCTCTGGCCAATAACCAACAGCGGGATCTGGATACCCATGTTGGCTCCCACATATTCCACGATGATCTCATCGGATGAACCACGATGTCGGGGATTCAATCAATCCCGTATACAATTCCCTTTGTCCATCGGTATGTTACTTGCCCGAGATTCGATCGTCAGTATCCCTATACCTTGTTCAATCTCGTTACCGGCAAGTCTCTTTACTCGTTCCGTAACGCATGATCCCGTGGCTAACTCATTAGTCACACTGAGCTCCTTATGATGATGCATTACCGAGTGGGCCCAGAGATACCTCTCCGTCACACGGATTGACAAATCCCAGTCTCGATTCGTGCCAACCCAACAGACACTTTCGGAGATACCTGTAGTGCACCTTTATAGTCACCCAGTTACGTTGTGACGTTTGATACACCCCAAGCATTACTACGGTATCCGGGAGTTGCACAATCTCATGGTCTAAGGAAATGATACTTGACATTAGAAAAGCTCTAGCAAACGAACTACGCGATCTTGTGCTATGCTTAGGATTGGGTCTTGTCCATCACATCATTCTCCTAATGATGTGGTCCCGTTATCAACGACATCCAATGTCCATGGTCAGGAAATGACAACCATCTGTTGATCAACGAGCTAGTCAACTAGAGGCTCACTAGGGACATGTTGTGGTCTATGTATTACACATGTATTACGGTTTCCGGTTAATATAATTATAGCATGAACAATAGACAATTATCATGAACAAGGAAATATAATAATAACTATTTTATTATTGCCTCTAGGGCATATTTCCAACAGTCTCCCACTTGCACTAGAGTCAATAATCTAGTTACATTGTGATGAATCGAACACCCATAGAGTTCTGGTGTTGATCATGTTTTGCTCGTGGAAGAGGTTTAGTCAACGGATCTGCGACATTCAGATCCGTATGCACTTTACAAATATCTATGTCTCCATCTTGAATGTATTCACGAATGGAGTTGAAGCGACGCTTGATATGCCTGGTCTTCTTGTGAAACCTGGGCTCCTTGGCAAGGGCAATAGCTCCAGTGTTGTCACAGAAGAGAGTCATCGGGCCCGACGCATTGGGAATTACTCCTAGGTCGGTGATGAACTCCTTCATCCAGACTGCTTCCTGCGCTGCCTCCGAGGCAGCTATGTACTCCGCTTCACATGTAGATCCCGCCACGACGCTTTGCTTGCAACTGCACCAGCTGACTGCCCCACCATTCAAAATGTACACGTATCCGGTTTGTGACTTGGAGTCATCCAGATCTGTGTCGAAGCTAGCATCGACGTAACCCTTTACAACGAGCTCTTCGTCACCTCCATAAACGAGAAACATATCCTTAGTCCTTTTCAGGTACTTCAGGATATTCTTGACCGCTGTCCAGTGTTCCATGCCGGGATTACTTTGGTATCTCCCTACCAAACTTATGGCAAGGTTCACATCACGTCTGGTACACAGCATGGCATACATAATAGACCCTATGGCTGAGGCATAGGGGATGACACTCATCTTTTCTCTATCTTCTGCCGAGGTCGGGCATTGAGCCGTGCTCAATCTCACACCTTGTAATACAGGCAAGAACCCCTTCTTGGACTGATCCATATTGAACTTCTTCAATATCTTGTCAAGGTATGTGCTTTGTGAAAGACCAATGAGGCGTCTCGATCTATCTCTATAGATCTTGATGCCTAATATGTAAGCAGCTTCTCCAAGGTCCTTCATTGAAAAACACTTATTCAAGTAGGCCTTTATGCTTTCCAAAAGTTCTATATCATTTCCCATCAATAGTATATCATCCACATATAATATGAGAAATGCTACAGAGCTCCCACTCACTTTCTTGTAAACACAGGCTTCTCCATAAGTCTGCATAAACCCAAACGCTTTGATCATTTCATCAAAGCGAATGTTCCAACTCCGAGATGCTTGCACCAGCCCATAGATGGAGCGCTGGAGCTTGCATACCTTGTCAGCATTCTTAGGATCGACAAAACCTTCCGGCTTGCATCATATACAATTCTTCCTTAAGGAAACCATTAAGGAATGCCGTTTTGACGTCCATTTGCCATATCTCATAATCGTAGAATGCGGCAATTGCTAACATGATTCGGACGGACTTCAGCTTCGCTACGGGTGAGAAGGTCTCATCGTAGTCAACCCCTTGAACTTGTCGATAACCCTTAGCGACAAGCCGAGCCTTATAGATGGTCACATTACCATCCGCGTCAGTCTTCTTCTTAAAGATCCATTTATTCTCTATGGCTTGCCGATCATCGGGCAAGTCTGTCAAAGTCCATACTTCGTTTTCATACATGGATCCTATCTCGGATTTCATGGCTTCAAGCCATTTGTTGGAATCCGGGCCCGCCATCGCTTCTTCATAGTTCGAAGGTTCACTGTTGTCTAACAACATGATTTCCAGGACAGGGTTGCCATACCACTCTGGTGCGAAACGTGTCCTCGTGGACCTACGAAGTTCAGTAGCACCTTGATCCGAAGTTTCATGATCATCATCATTAACTTCCTCTCTAGTCGGTGCAGGCACCACAGAAACATCTTCCCGAGCTGTGCTACTTTCCGGTTCAAGAGGTAGTACCTCATCAAGTTCTACTTTCCTCCCACTTACTTCTTTCGAGAGAAACTCTTTCTCTAGAAAGGATCCATTCTTGGCAACAAAGATCTTGCCTTCGGATCTGAGGTAGAAGGTATACCCAATAGTTTCCTTAGGGTATCCTATGAAGACGCATTTTCCCGACTTGGGTTCGAGCTTTTCAGGTTGAAGTTTCTTGACATAAGCATCGCATCCCCAAACTTTCAGAAACGACAGCTTAGGTTTCTTTCCAAACCATAATTCATACGGTGTCGTCTCAACGGATTCGATGGAGCCCTATTTAAAGTGAATGCGGCAGTCTCTAAAGCATAACCCCAAAATGATAGCGGTAGATCGGTAAGAGACATCATAGATCGCACCATATCCAATAGAGTGCGATTACGACGTTCGGACACACCATTACGCTGAGGTGTTCCAGGCGGCGTGAGTTGTGAAACAATTCCACATTTCCTTAAGTGCGTGCCAAACTCGTGACTCAAATATTCCCCTCCACGATCTGATCGTAAGAACTTTATTTTCCTGTCACGTTGATTCTCTACCTCACTCTGAAATTCCTTGAACTTTTCAAAGGTCTCAGACTTGTGTTTCATTAAGTAGACATACCCATATCTACTTAAGTCATCAGTGAGGGTGAGAACATAACGATAGCCACCGCGAGCCTCAATGCTCATTGGACCGCACACATCAGTATGTATGATTTCCAATAAGTTGGTTGCTCGCTCCATTGTTCCGGAGAACGGAGTCTTGGTCATTTTGCCCATGAGGCATGGTTCGCACGTGTCAAATGATTCATAATCAAGAGACTCCAAAAGTCCATCTGCATGGAGTTTCTTCATGCGTTTGACACCAATGTGACCAAGGCGGCAGTGCCACAAGTATGTGGGACTATCATTATCAACCTTACATCTTTTGGCATTCACACTATGAATATGTGTAACATCACGTTCGAGATTCAATAAAAATAAACCATTGACCAGCGGGGCATGACCATAAAACATATCTCTCATATAAATAGAACAACCATTATTCTCGGATTTAAATGAGTAGCCATCTCGCATTAAACGAGATCCTGATACAATGTTCATGCTCAAAGCTGCTACTAAATAACAATTATTGAGGTTTAAAACTAATCCCAAAGATAGATGTAGAGGCAGCGTGCTGACGGCGATCACATCGACCTTGGAACCATTCCCGACGCGCATCGTCACCTCGTCCTTTGCCAGTCTCCGCTTATTCAGCAGCTCCGGTTTTGAGTTACAAATATGAGCAACCGCACCGGTATCAAATACCCATGAGCTACTACGAGTGCTGGTAAGGTACACATCATGTTATGTATATCATATATACTTTGGTGTTGCCGGACTTCTTACTCGCTAAGTACTTGGGGTAGTTCCGCTTCCAGTGACCATTTCCCTTGCAATAAAAGCACCCAGTCTCAGGCTTGGGTCCATTCTTTGGCTTCTTCCCAGCAACTGGCTTACCGGGTGCGGCAACTCCGTTGCCGTCCTTCTTGAAGTTCTTCTTACCCTTGCCTTTCTTGAAACTAGTGGTCTTATTCACCATCAACACTTGATGTTCCTTTTTGATTTCCACCTCCGCTGATTTCAGCATTAAATATAACTCAGGAATGGACTTCTCCATCCCTTGCATATTGTAGTTCATCACAAAGCTCTTGTAGCTAGGTGGAAGCGACTGGAGGATCCTGTCAATGACCGAGTCATCTGGAAGATTAACTCCCAGCTGAGACAAGCGGTTGTGCAACCCAGACATTTTGAGTATATGCTCGCTGACAGAACTGTTTTCCTCCATCTTACAACTGTAGAACTTGTCAGAGACTTCATATCTCTCGACTCGGGCATGAGCTTGGAAAACCATTTTCAGCTCTTGGAACATCTCATATGCTCCGTGCTGCTCAAAACGCTTTTGGAGCCCCGATTCTAAGCTGTAAAGCATGCCGCACTGAACCAGGGAGTAATCATCACTACGCGACTGCCAAGCGTTCATAACGTCTTGAGTTGCTGGGAAAATGGGTGCTTCACCTAGCGGTGCTTCAAGGACATATGCTTTCTTGGCAGCTATGAGGATGATCCTCAAGTTACGGACCCAATCCGTATAGTTGCTACCATCGTCTTTCAGCTTGGTTTTCTCTAGGAACGCGTTGAAGTTGAGGGCAACATTGGTGTGGGCCATTGGATCTACATGATAGATTGTAAAGACAACTTTAGACTAAGTTCATGATAATTAAGTTCATCTAATCAAATTATTAATGAACTCCCACTTAGATAGACAACCCTCTATTCATCTATGTGATACATGATCCGAATCGACTAGGCCGTGTCCGATCATCACGTGAGACGGACTAGTCATCAACGGTGAACATCTCCATGTTGATCGCATCTACTATACGACTCATGTTCGACCTTTCGGTCTCTTGTGTTCCGAGGCCATGTCTGTACATGCTAGGCTCATCAAGTCAACCTAAGTGTTTCACATGTGTAAATCTGGCTTACACCCGTTGTATGCGAACATTAGAATCTATCACACCCGATCATCACGTGGTGCTTCGAAACAACGATCCTTCGCAACGGTGCACAGTTAGGGGGAACACTTCCTTGAAATTTTGTGAGGGATCATCTTATTTATGCTACCGTCGTTCTAAGCAAATAAGATGCAAACATGATAAACATCACATGCAATTCATAAAGTGACATGATATGGCCAATATCATCTTGCGCCTTTGATCTCCATCTTCGAGGCGCGGCATGATCACCATCGTCACCGGCATGACACCATGATCTCCATCATGATCTCCATCATCGTGTCTTCATGAAGTTGTCTCGCCAACTATTACTTCTACTACTATGGCTAACGGTTAGCAATAAAGTAAAGTAATTACATGGCGTTTACATTGACTCGCAGGTCATAAATAAATTAAGACAACTCCTATGGCTCCTGCCGGTTGTCATACTCATCGACATGCAAGTCGTGATTCCTATTACAAGAACATGATCAATCTCATACATCACATATATAATTCATCACATCCTTTTGGCCATATCACATCACATAGCATACCCTGCAAAAACAAGTTAGACGTCCTCTAATTGTTGTTGCATGTTTTACGTGGCTGCTATGGGTTTCTAGCAAGAACGTTTCTTACCTACGCAAAAGCCACAACGGTGATATGCCAATTGCTATTTACCCTTCATAAGGACCCTCTTCATCGAATCCGATCTGACTAAAGTGGGAGAGACAGACACCCGCTAGCCACATTATGCATCAAGTGCATGTCAGTCGGTGGAACCTGTCTCACGTAAGTGTACGTGTAAGGTCGGTCCGGGCCGCTTCATCCCACAATATGCCGCCGAATCAAGATAAGACTAATAACTGTAAGCAAATTGAACAAATCATCGCTCACAACTACTTGTGTTCTACTCGTGCATAGAATCTACGCATAGACCTAGCTCTGATACCACTGTTGGGGAATGTAGTAATAATTCTAAATTTTCCTACGTGTCACCAAGATCAATCTAGGAGATGCTAGCAACGAGAAAGAGAGGGAGTGCATCTTCATACACTTGAAGATCGCTAAGCGGGAGCGTTACAAAGACGCGGTTGATGGAGTCGTACTCGCAGCGATTCAAATCGCGGAAGATCCAATCAAGCGCCGAACGGACGGCGCCTCCGTGTTCAACACACGTACAGCCCGGGGACGTCTCCTCCTTCTTTATCCACCAAGGGGAGAGGATAAGTTGAGGGAGAACTCCAGCAGCACGACGGCGTGGTGGTGGAGGAGCTCGTGGTTCTCAGGCAGGGCTTCGCCAAGCACTACGGAAGAGGAGGAGGAGTTGGAGAGGGGGAGGGCTGCGCCAGGGGAAGGGTGCGGCTGCCCTCCCACCCCCTCACTATATATAGGGGGAAGGGGAGAGGGGGGAGGTGCCCTAGGGTTTCCCCTAGGGTGCGGCGGCTAGGGCAGATTGGATCTCCCTTGGGAAACCCTAGGGAGACTTGCCCCCCAAGCCAAGTAGGTGGAGGCTTGCCTCCCAAGCCAGGTGGAGGCGCCCCACCTCCCCAAGTAACGTGGGACAGGTGTGGGGGCGCACAGCCCCTTAGTGGGCTGGTTTGCCCCCTCCCATTGGCCCATGAGGCCCTGCAACACTTGCCGCGGCCCCCGAAACACCTTTCGGTCATGCTGGCCATAGCCTGGTACCCCCGGAACACTTCCGGACTCCAATACCCTTCGTCCAGTATACCGATCTTCACCTCCGGACCATTCCGGAACTCCTCGTGATGTCCGGGATCTCATCCGGGACCCCGAACTACCTTCGGTAACCACATACTATTTCCCATAACAACTCTAGCGTCACCGAACCTTAAGTGTGTAGACCCTACGGGTTCGGGAACCATGCAGACATGACCGAGACATCTCTCCAGCCAATAACCAATAGCGGGATCCGGATACCAATGTTGGCTCCCACATGTTCCATGATGATCTCATCGGATGAACCACGATGTCGGGGATTCAATCTATCCCGTATACAATTCCCTTTGTCCATCGGTATGTTACTTGCCCGAGATTTGATCGTCGGTATCCCTATACCTTGTTCAATCTCGTTACCGGCAAGTCTCTTTACTTGTTCCGTAACGCATGATCCCGTGGCTAACTCATTAGTCACACTGAGCTCATTATGATGATGCATTACTGAGTGGGCCCAGAGATACCTCTCCGTCATACGGATTGACAAATCCCAGTCTCGATTCGTGCCAACCCAACAGACACTTTCGGAGACACCTGTAGTGCACCTTTATAGTCACCCAGTTACGTTGTGACGTTTGATACACCCAAAGCATTCCTACGGTATCCGGGAATTGCACAATCTCATGGTCTAAGGAAACGATACTTGACATTAGAAAAACTCTAGCAAACGAACTACGCAATCTTGTGCTATGCTTAGGATTGGGTCTTGTCCATCACATCATTCTCCTAATGATGTGATCCCGTTATCAACGACATCCAATGTCCATGGTCAGGAAACCACAACCATCTGTTGATCAATGAGCTAGTCAACTAGAGGCTGACTAGGGACATGTTGTGGTCTATGTATTCACACATGTATTACGGTTTCCGTTTAATACAATTATAGCATGAACAATAGAAAATTATCATGAACAAGGAAATATAATAATAACTATTTTATTATTGCCTCTAGGGCATATTTCCAACAGATCATAGACCTAAAATTTGATACTCCTGCAAGGCTTGTCATATGGGATACAGAGGCCATTAAGAATTATGCTAACATAGACAGCCTGTCAACAGAGGACGGAATTATGTTAGTTGTGCTTTTGTGTTAAATATAGCAGTGCTTCCCTGCGGCGGTAGGTCAACAATGGTTCGTACAGTACGTCGGGTGTGCTTCGTCCAGTACGTTTGTTGTGCTCCTCCAAGGAATGTTTTGACTATGATTCATGGACTTTGTTAGCCACCCTTCCTACACCACATCATGTGTGCTTCTGTGCATATTATACCATGCCTTTTCTGAATTCTTGACAGAACGTACAGTAGGTCAGAAGTTATTTTTCAATTTAGGTATTAATAATTTCTGATTTTTTTTCAATTCCAGGCCAAGGTGAAAATTGGCAAAGTTATTAATGAAATGTACACAGAACTTTTCTCACTGTTTCAACCAGTTCTCGAGCAGAAATTGGAGAAGGTCCTCTCTCTTGGTAGGGATCTTAGTGCAAAAGAAATCAAGACCTGCGACTGGGGCGTTTATTGTAACTTGCAATAGGACAACTCGAATGAAAAAGAAACTTTTTCATCGCTCCCTTCAATATATTCTACGCTTCCAAGTTCTAGCACAACAAGCAGTCAAACTTCTTATAGCAATGGCTCGACCAGTGTCCTTCACGCCACATCATACTCCCTGGAAAATTTAAAGGGTTGTTGCGATACCCCTGAAGCAGACTCACAGAATCCGTACGACAAGGAGCAGTCCCAAATTTATCTATCTTCACTCCTAAAATCATCAACTCAGATTAAGTTGCTATTGGAGGTGAATGAGATCGACTACAACAAAGAGGACATTGGTGAACAAGCCAAGATTTATCGGGATAAAGTGCACAACCATCTGCACAACTACCTTGATGGCTTGCCAGTTCATGAGCCATTTGTGCCAACATCTAAGATGTTGGAGAGCGGGGCAATTATACTAACAGGTGAAAATTCGTCTGATTTTTCTGTACCAACTAAAACCCGCAATTCTGGAGGATCTGCAGAACACAACTCTCTGACAAACCCACTGGAGAAGCTCTTGGAGGAAACAGCAAAACCTACTGCAACTGAAACATCAACCTCGCACCCTGCGGATGACAAACAATTACTGACCGGTCCAATCTCAACAGATACACTTGAAGCACCTGTTTATCTGATTGGGAAAACATCACCAACTACTGCACGGTCCAGCGGTTCTGATAGCGCTCACAACATCTCTTCAACCAACACAAAGAGCCTCACTGTATCCCAACCTGCACAAAAGTTACACATTGTTACCGAACAACGTTCTTCTTTGCTGCCAGAAGCTAAGGTCAATCTTGTTTCAACTTTGAGAAATGAGAAGAACATTGATGAAACTGAACGCTCCAGAGCTACTTCCTCCCTTGCTCCTACAGTAGCAGTCCCCAGTGATTGTGGCAGCGGTTCTGGCACAGTACTGGACACGGGACAAGCACTTCCATCCACTAGTGATGGTCCATTCGTTGATGCCGCATCTATCGATGCGGAAGACAATATCATTGCAGAAGAACATGAACAATGTACCAAGCAACCACATATTGATCCCACAGATGGTGTCCCTATTACCACAAGCGCACATCTGCCAGACCCGGAGGCACAAATGGCAGCTCACAAGAGGTCCTTACAGCAGTCAGAAGATCCAGGAAATGAGAGTATGGCGCCTCCTAAGAAAAGAGTTAGGATACTAGAGCCTCCACATAATTCAACAGAAACTGCAACCAACCAGTCTCTATGTGCTGACAATCGCAGAGGCCTCCTTCATTGTGGATTCATTGATGACCATAAAATATGGTCTGACCCATCTATCTATGAACAACTTGATAGAGTCATTGAAGAAAAGAAGAAGCAACCCTTTCATAACCAAGTAGCATCGCAACAATGCCAACCTGATACTGTCTCACACTTGGGCAAGAATTCAAGCTCGTTAGTGAGATCTTCCCTTTCTAACTATCCAGAGCCACCCATTTCTAGTAGATCAGGCTCATTGTCAGGCGGTAGCCACCTCTCACAGGCTTTTGATATGTCATACTCTACAGGTTTAACTCAAACTATCTTGTCCAAAAGTTTGCCAGCAACTGCTTTGTCCCAACACTACCACCAACCAGCTCCTAGTTTCAAAACCCACTTCTACCAATGTCCTAGTGATCAGAATAACGGTGGTTCAAACAGCAGCCAGCACTCGCCTTATGCAATGAACAATCAAAGTCACAAACAATACCAGCAACAAACCCATGTCTCTAATGTCCACTACTTCCAACACAATGATGTTCAGAATAACAGCACTCCATGGTGCCAACAACGCCAACCTCAAGAGTAGAACCATCAGCAACCACGCAGAGGCAAGTCTCATGGGCAAAGTTACAGTGCCTTACAACCACAGTTCAACAGCATGCGGTATTCCGGCCATCCTCTGCAGCATTTACCAACAGATATTCCTTTGAGCTGAACCGGTCATCCAGCTGTTAGAACATTAGCACAGCACATGCAACTCAACCACAAGGCCTAATGGTCCAAAGAAACAACAATTATAATGAGGGACATCTGCAACTTACTAATGCTCAAATGAACTCTGGTGGTCATGTCTTCCAGCCTCATGAACATCATTCTCAGCTAGAACAGACTCGATTCACCGACCCAGCGAATGAACACCAAGATCACTGCCAAGTTTTGGAAATAAGAGATTCTACAATCGAGGAGAAAGACGTGTATGAAACAATCATCGACAATACGCCAGGCATTGGTCAAAATGATAGGTAATGAATTGGTTTTTCCTCTTACAGTAAAGTTTTGGTTCCTTCTTTTACTACTGTAATGTATTCTGCTTGAAGCTATCATATTCAAGTGTTTTGGATTGATTCTTCTACTAGTATAATTGAATACTCATCACCTCTAATTTTGAAATAAGAAAATCATGTGATTTAAAATGCATTTTTTTGGCAGCAAGAGGATATTCTGGGTTGATCGGCGTTGGGCCGATCATCGAACTTTAGGTTTGTCAATGAAGATCTATGGATATATCAACACATTCGTGGTCGACGCTTACTCAACGTTGCTAATGAAAGAATAGTTTAACGGACCGCCAACATTTTTGCACAAGCATATTATATACATGGACGCTTCTGTAAGTTATTGCTTCTCATAAATAATAACAATAATCCACATTTACTACAACTATTACGCTGAGTGACACAGCTTCAATTTTCTGCAGGATAAATATACAGTTCTAGGAGCAAGCACTGAACTACTGAAGGAACACATTGTAGAAAAAAACTATTGGGTACAGGCTGCCCAACAAATGTAACGTCGTGAGTTCACCCTACTCAGTCTATATGTCCAGTGTTCGTCTTCATTTCTACCAGTTTTTGTTGTTACATTGATATTCTTTCTCGTTCATTGTTTTAGGTGTTAATACCTGTGAGAAAGAAACCACATTTTATCTTCCTCATCATCGTGAATCTTGCAATGCATCGCTTCGAAATTTTGTGTCCTTATATCAATTGCGACGGTATAAAGGAACACTCAGACATTGTCATCGAAAACTTGAAGAGAGCTTACCATTCTGCTTACAACACCCATCCGCACACCATAGCCTCCTTTCGTGTTAAACCTGTGCAGAGTGTATGTAACTCAGACAAAGAGTGAGTTTCTTGTAACTGTAGCTCTACCTCACCATCATTTTTTTGTTCCACTACATATCCCATATCTACTGTCCACCTTCTAATCAGTAACACAATGCTCTCAATTTTCAGGGATGACAGTGATATTTACATCATGCATTTGATACCGCTCATTAATTTGAATAATAATTCATTTTTTATCAATAATGTAAGTTCACTCTCATTGACAAGACATCAACATACGTTCATCTGAGCCACCTGTACATTATGTTTTACAATAAATTTTATTAGTTTGTACGGCTATGTGCTTGCAGATCTATGTGAAACCGATGAGAGAACAACTAACTTTCAAAATGTTAACATCCAACTACAACACAGACCAAGTATTTGAGGCACTGAGCATCATCTTCGAGCAACACAATATCCAGCGCGAAAGAAGAAGAGTTGGAAGAAGATGACTATTGCTTAACTGTGCCTTAATTTAGCTGGAGCCATCCGAACAACAGTGTTTCTGCTATTTCGACTCATGTAATCACAACAGTGTTTCAGCTATTTTTATGTCGGTCCAAGATATTTGTTATGGATCCCATTAAACACAGCTGTGCATTCAAATGTTCAAGTCTTCAAATCCTCAACAGCAAACATTAGAAATAAAAATCATATTTTTCCAAAAGAAGTTGTAAACATGATATTCAAGACATCACTTCCTTGCACTAGAACACCACTCACTTCGAGTAGACATAATAAAATAAACAATTGGAACAGAGAGGAACAACGTTGTCTGTTTGTAAGAATCTGACGAAGGTGGTAGACATAATGCGGGTCAAAGAGACACGACAGTGCCTCTTATCCACATAGAACGTGCCTCTCTGACATAGACAACTAAGCTGAAAAAATAACAACACACACACACGAGTGCGCCACCAGTTAACACAGGACTGTCCCCTCGATAGCTTAACACCGCTACCTCTCCAAGCCAATGAGTTAGGAAAGCACGACCGTGACTCAAGGTAACGAAAGAAGATCCATCCTCTGGGATAGACGAGTAAACTGAAAAAATGCCAAAACAGAGGAACGACCGTGACTTCAATTGTAAAAGGTTCGTGACCTGACAAGTTTCACCGACGAGCCTCTTTGAGCGAAGCAGTGAGAACAAACATTTCAAAAGAAAGGCACGACCGTGCCATGAATAACATCGTAGACGTGCCTCTCCGAGCGAACGTGTGAGAGGAAGCATTTGCGAAGGACAGACAGAACTATGACTCAACATAACATAGGGCATGCCTCCACTAACTCGACAGACGTGACTCCACTAGCAGACTAACTAGAAATATTACAGAACATACAGCCATGACAGTGACTCGTACTAACTTAGCGCAATGCCTCTCCAAATTTAGTACCCACGGGAAGGACAACGCCTCTGCCTAACATACGACAGTGCATCCACTACCTTCACGGCCGTGCCTTTCCCAATCAAAGTACCACGACAATAATTGGAACACAGAAACACAACCGTCGCTAACACAAAACTCCCACAGCAACTCTCACACTGGATAACCATCCCTAAAACAGACATCATATATTGAAACAGACAGCACAGAGAGGAAATCTAAAGAACCTTAAACACACTCAAGCCTGCGTAAAAACATTTCATACACACAACCACAACTGTATATTCGATATAAAAACAAAAGATTATAGTAATGCCAACCGAAACAAGCTATTAATATAAGAACTAAAGAAGCTAGCCATCTAAACCACGGACGAAAACACGCACTTCTTATCCACGCTGATATAGACGACTCAGCTAAAAAAATAGAAACACAAACCCACGACTGTGCCTACTGATAACACCGGAGCATGCCTTGCCTAAAACAAGGACAATGCCTCCCTGAGAAGACGACTGCGCGCTGTCTAGATTCACGAACGTGCACATCTGAGTGATCCTCTTAATACATCTCATCTTATACCAATGCGTAGGATCGAATCATAGAGGAAAATATTCTTGAAGGTATCCAAACAAGAAAAACATAATAGAACGAAAATAAACTTAAATATCCAAACTAGTCAACTCCATCCGGTTGAAATAAAATCACTACAATTATAATTCATCAGTCAATGTAATATTACCCCATGCAATAAATATCAATTAACCAATTCATCAGACGATCTATCTTCGCAGCACTTGCACCTGGAGTCCTGCTCAGAAACGTCCTCGCCATCTGAGATCAGGAAGACAACGATGATACGGGATGTCCCTAATCGACAGAAACCGGCGGTATAGCTCATAGCTCACATACCCTTCCTGAAGGAAAACCAAATGAAAACATAAATATACAAAAAAACATATTGTTCTTTCAACAAAGGCAGAAACTAAAGAAAATGAAAGCTTCACTTACAGTAGCTCCATATTTCAGGTGATCAAAGGTAAGTGGCTTCCAATTCCAGTAGTGACGCAAAAGTTCTGGACAAGAGGACTCCAGCTTCTTCCATGGAGTCCCTTTCTTCGCCGCCCTTGATCATGAACTTCTCTTGGATGTCGATGTGGTACTCTACTGGAATTCTGATGAAATCTTGAAAAAAGAGCATCTCTAACATTCCTAACGTCCACACTAGAGAAAGTTATACCTCTATTCTCAAGGAAATCCTTCAGCGCAGGGCACTCCGTCCTAGCCTTGCAGAAGTGATAGACCAAAACATGATCTGCATAGCCAGTTGCATGACGGCGACTTTTCTACGCCCATAATAATCCTTTCGTGTGTACTCCATGCCAAGACCAACAAACTTGTACTTCTCCTCGCGCAACCAATCCTCGTACAAGGCAATGGTCTCCTCCACCTTGCAAGGCTCGTTCCTATACCACACGTCGAGCTTGTGTTACCATCGGGAACTATCGGATGGTACTCGGTGGAGTTCAAAAAGTCGTCCATGGCAGCGAGCAGCAAGGTGCCAATGGAGATTCCTGAGAATCTGCGACGAGGTTGGGAAGTGGTGAGGACGGTAGGAGCTGCCTGATGTTCTGTGGCTAAGATGCGACGTGGAGACCTCAAAAACACGGCCAGTATTTAACCTTGGCGAAGGACGTTTCAGTTACCATGCGCATTAACGTGTGAACTAGGAACAAAAAATAGACGGTTGTGCTTCTGCAGCTCTGATGCGGCTTGAAGCTACGTCGGTATTTCCCCAAAGAGGAAGGGATGATACAGCACGGCGGCGGTAGGTATTTCCCTCAGTTATGAGACCAAGGTTATCGAACCAGTAGGAGAACCAAGCAACACAATGTAAACAGCACATGCACAAAAATAACAAATACTCGCAACACGGCGTGTAAAAGGGGTTGTCAAGCCCTTTCGGGTAGCGGCGCCCCAAGATAGGCAAACGGACGTGAATAAATTGTAGTAGATTGATAAATCGAACGCCAAATAAAATAAATAAGAATAAATTCCAGTGAGGTATTTTTGGTTTAATAGATCTAAAAATAAAAGCAAAGTAAAATAGATCGCAAAGGCAAATAATATGAGAAAGAGACCCGGGGGCCGTAGGTTTCACTAGTGGCTTCTCTCGAAAAAAATTGCCAACGGTGGGTAAACAAATTACTGTTGAGCAATTGATAGAACTTCAAATAACCATGACGATATCCAGGCAATGATCATTACATAGGAATCATGTCCAAGATTAGCAGATGACTCCTGCCTGCATCTACTACTATTACTCCACACATCGACCGCTATCCAGCATGCATCTAGTGTATTAATTTCATGGAGAAACAGAGTAATGCAATAAGAACGATGGCATGATGTAGACAAGATCTATTTATGTAGAAATAGACCCCATCATTTTATCCTTAGTAGCAACTACGTGTCGATTCCCCTTCTCTCACTGGGATCAAGCACCGTAAGATCGAACCCACTACAAAGCACCTCTTCCCATTGCAAGATAAATAGATCAAGTTGGCTAAACAAAACCCAAATGTCAGAGAATAAATACGAGGCTATAAGCAATCATGCATATAAGAGATGAAAGAAACTCAAATAACTTTCATGGATATAAAAAGATAAATCTGATCATAAACTCAAAGTTCATCCGATCCCAACAAACACACCGCAAAAAGATTTACATCATATGGATCTCCAAGAGACCATTGTATTGAGAATCAAACGAGAGAGAGGAAGCCATCTAGCTACTAACTACGGACACCAAGGTCTACAAAGAACTACTCACGCATCATCGGAGAGGCACCAATGGAAGTGGTGAAACACCTATGTGATGGTGTCTAGATTGGATCTGGTGGTTCTGGACTCTGCGGTGGCTGGAATTGATTTTCGTCGACTCCCCTAGGATTTCTGGAATATTGGGGTATTTCTAGAGCAAAGAGTCGGTTCAGGGGGGGACCCGAGGTGGGCACAACCCACCAGGGCGTGCCTGGGCCTCCTGGCGCGCCCTGGTGGGTTGTGCTCCCCTCGGAGCACCCCTAGGCGCTTCTTCGGCCCACAGGATGTCTTCTGGTCCAAAAAAAATCTCCAAAAAGTTTCGCTGCGTTTGGACTCCGTTTGGTATTGATTTCCTGTGATGTAAAAAACATGCAGAAAACAGCAACTGGCACTTGGCACTATGTCAATAGGTTGGTACCAAAAAATGATATAAAATGACTATAAAAGGATTATAAAACATCCAAGATTGATAATATAACAGCATGGAATAATCAAAAAATACAGATACGTTGGAGACGTATCAGCATCCCCAAGCTTAATTCCTGCTCGTCCTCGAGTAGGTAAATGATAAAAACAGAATTTTTTTAATGGGAATGCTGCCTAACATGTCATATCATATTCTTTTCTTTATAGCATGGACATTTGGACTTTTATATTGTTCAAAGTAATAGTCTAGTTTTGACATGATAACTTAAATACTCAAGCATATCAACAAGCAAACCATGTCTTTCAAAATACCAACGCTAAAATAAGCTATCCCTAGCCCATCATGCTCAATAATTGATCCATTCATGAAATACGCTCGCATATTAACTACACACAATGCTCAAGTACGTTCATAGTGCCTCCTAGTTGGTACTTCTATAAGAGAAGATGGAGACTCAAATTCAAAATAAAAATTGCATAAAGTAAAGGAAAGGCCCTTCGCAGAAGGAAGTTGGGGTTTGTAGAGGTGCCAGAGCTCAAAGCGAAAATTGAGAGATAAAAACATTTTGGGAGGTGTGCCCTTCCCACCAACGAAAACGACTTAGAGTTCCCAACACTTTCCATGCTAAATATATCATAGGCGGTTCCCAAACCGAAATTAAAGTTTATTCCTTTTTCCACCATACTTTCACTTTCCATGGCTAGCCGACTCCACAGTTGCCTTCCATACCAACACTTTCCAAGGAATTTATTATTTGACAACATAAAGTAAATTCATTTTTCATTTCGGGACTGGGCATCCCTAATACCTTTGCCTTACTCTCGTGCAATGACAAGTGAATAAACACTCATCGTGAGAATAACACATCTAGCATGGAAAATATTAGCCACCCTCACCGCTCCGCGAGCGGTACGAACACATAAAAGAGAAGTTTATTTGAAAATTAGAGATGACACATACAAATTTTCTTAGAACGGCAAAAGAATACCGCATATAGGTAGATATAGTGGACTAATGTGGCAAAACTGGTTTAAAGGTTTTTGGATGCACAATTAGTGATCATACTTAGTGCAAAATGAAGGCTAGCAAAAGATTGAGAAGCGACCAACCAAGAAACGAATAATCTCATAAACAAGCATTAAGCATAACTAACACCGAATAATGCACCACAAGTAGGATATAATTTCATTGCATAATTATTGACTTTTGTGCTTGCATAGGGAATCACAAACCTTAACACCAATAATCTTACTAAAGCATAATTACTCACCAAGATGACTCACATATCACATCATCATATCTCAAATATTACTAAGAATCAAGTTTATTTTCTCCAATGATCTTCATGAAAGTTTTTATTATATCCTTCTTGGATATCTATCACTTTAGAACTAATTTTCTTTGTTGCTTTTGAAAAGCTCAAACAAATATAAGTGAAGATCATGAGCATAATTTTTGTTCTTTTCTCTCAAATTAATTTAAGTGAAGCAAGAGAGAATTTCTTGAAAAATTTACTAACTCTCAAATAAATCTAAGTGAAGCAAGAGAGCATTTCTTCAAAAATACTAAAGCACATCATGCTCAAAAATATATGAGTGAAGCACTAGAGCAAATCCATAGCTCATAAAAAATTTAAGTGAAGCATAGAGAGCAATTCTAACAAGTCATGGCATAATTTTGGCTCTCTCAAATAGGTGTGTCCAGCAAGGAATCACTTAAAACACAAAATAAAAACAAGCAAAGACTCATATCATACAAGACGCTCCAAGCAAAACACATTGTATGTGACGAATAAAAACATAGCTTCGAGTAAAATATCGATGGTCGTTAGAAGAAAGAGGGGATGCCACTCGGGGCATCCCCAAGCTTAGTTGCTTGCTCTCTTTTGGATAATAGCTTGGGATGCCGGGGCATCCCCAAGCTTAGGCTCTTATTACTCCTTATTCCTTCATCCATCGTAAGATAACCCAAAACTTGAAAACTTCAATCACACAAAACTCCAACAAAACCTTCGTGAGATCCGTCAATATAAGAAAGCAAATCACTACTATAAGTACTTTAGAAAACCAATTCATATTTTGTTCTTGCATTATATCTACTGTATTCCAACTTTTCTATGGCAAAAACTCATCAAAGAAAACCAAAGAATCATTAAAACAAGCACACAACGCAAAGAAAACAGAATCTGTCAAAAACAGAACAGTCTGTAGTAATTTGAATATTTAGAATACTTCTGGAACTCCAAAAACCTTGAGAAATTTGTAAAACCTGAGAAATTTGTATATTAATCTTCTACAAAAGGAATTGGTATTTTATCACGCTCTGGTTAAAAATGAGAATTGTTTTCGTGAGCGCAAAAGTTTCTGTTTTTCAGGAAGATCAAACCACTATCACCCAAGAAGATCCTAAAGGCTTTACTTGGCACAAACAGTAATTAAAACACAAAAAACACAATCATAACAGTATCATAATTGTGCAAACACTCAAGAACAGAAAGAAAAAAGCAAAAATAAATTTTATTCATTGGGTTGCCTCCCAACAAGCGCTATAGTTTCACGCCCTTAGCTAGGCATAAAGCAAAGGATCTAAGCTTTGTTATCTTTGTTTCGAGATCCATAAGATTCCCTCATGATTGATTCATAAGGTGGCCTAATTCTTGTTCTAGGGAAGTGTTCCGTACCCTTCCTCAAAGGAAATTGGAACTTAATATTGCCTTCTTTCATATCAATCACGGCACCAATTGTGCGTAAAAACGGTCTACCAAGAATAATTGGACAAGACGGATTGCAATCAATATCAAGAACAATAAAATCTATGAGCACATCATTCCTATTTGCAAGAATAAGAAAATCATTAATTCTTCCCATAGGCTTTTTAATAGTAGAATCCACCAAGTGCAAATTTAAAGAACATTCTTCAAGATTGGTAAGACCAAGCACATCACATAAAGATTTCGGAATTGTAGAAACACTAGCACCCAAATCACACAAAGCAAAACACTCATAATTTTTAATCTTGACTTTGATAGTAGGTTCCCATTCATCATGCAAATTTCTAGGAATTGAAACTTCTAATTCCAACTTTTCTTCCAAAGCTTTCATCATAGCATCAACAATATGTTTAGTAAAAGCTTTATTTTGTTCATAAGCATGGGGTGAATTTATCATGGATTGCAACAAAGAAATACAATCAATCAAAGAGAAACTATCATAATTAAAGTCTTTGTAATCCAAAAGAGTGGGCACATCACTAGTTAAAGTTTTGACCTCTTCAAACCCACTTTTATCAATTTTCTCAACAAGATTTTCACCCTCCGAATTATCAGGACGCCTTCTAACTAAAGTTGACTCTTCTCCAGTCCCTTTTTCATCAATCTTAATTTTACTAAACAAGGAATCGATAGAAGAAACACCAATCATTTTAAGATCTTCATCACTTTTGCGAAAGTAATCACTAGAAAATGCTTTTTTCTAAAAATTATCTTTTAGCTCTAAGCATAGCGGTTCTTTTCTTACTTTCATCCATAGAAACATAAAGAGCTTTAATTTATTCTTCTACCTTAGGCACAAAAAATTTCATCCTGAGATTTTCCACATCATGAGAAATTCTATCAACACTTCTAGACAAATCATCAATTTTATTCAACTTTTCTTCTATGGAAGTGTTGAAAACTTTTTGTGTGTTGATAAATGCTTTAATATTATTCTGAAGATCATAAGTGTTCCTATTATTATTATAAGAAGGGTTTCCATAGGAATTACAATAATTATTAGAGGAATTACTAGGAAAAGGCCTAGGATTAAAATTACCTCTGTAAGCATTGTTGTTGAAATTATTTCGAGAGATAAAATTCACATCTACGGCATCACTATTTTTCTCAATCAAAGAGACAAAGGCATATTATTGAAATCAATAGGAGCACTTTTACTAGCAACCAATTTATAAGAGCATCAACTTTTTCACTCAAAGAAGACATTTCTTCAACCAAATTAACTTTTTTACTAGTAGGAGCTCTTTCGGTATGCCATTGTGAATAATTTGACATAATATTATCAAGAAATTTAGTGGCTTCACCCAAAGTAATTTCCATAAAAGTACCACCCGCGGCGGAATCTAAAAGATTACGAGAAACAAAATTCAATCCCGCACAAAATTTTGTATGATCATCCAAAGATTTAACCCATGAGTTGGGCAATTCCTTAGCATCATTTTCATCCTTTCCCAAGATTGTGCAACATGCTCATGTTCAAGTTGCTTGAAATTCATGATCTGGGTTCTAAGGGAAATAATTTGTGAGGGCGGAAAATACTTAGTGATAAAAGCATCTTTGCACTTATTCCAAGAATCGATATTATTGCGAGGCAAAGAGGAGAACCAAATTTTTGCAGAATCACGCAAGAAAATGGAAATAATTTCATGTTCACCACATCATTGTCCACATCTTTTTTCTTTTGCATATCACATAATTCCACGAAGGTATTAAGATGGGATGCGGCATTCTCATTAGGAGTACTGGAAAATTGATCTTTCATAACAAGATTCAACAATGCAGTATTAATATCACAAGACTCCGCACTAGTGGCGGGAGGAGCAAGAGGAGTAACAATAAAATCATTGTTGTTGGTATTTGAGAAATCACACAACTTGGTGTTCTCTTGAGTCATGATGACTACGCAACAAGATTGCACTCAAAAATAGATCCGACAAGAAAACGACGAACGAAAAAGAGGGCAAATAAAAATGGCAAATTTTTGTGAAGTGGGGGAGAGGAAAACGAGAGGCAAATGGCAAATAATGTAAATTGCGAGATGACATTTGTGCTTAGGAACCTGGTATATGTTGAAGATCCACCCCGGCAACGGCACCAGAAATTCCTTTTGATGCGGCTCGAAGCTACGTCGGTATTTCCCCAAAGAGGAAGGGATGATGCAGCACAGCGGTGGTAGGTATTTCCCTCAGTTATGAGACCAAGGTTATCGAACCAGTATGAGAACCAAGCAACACAACGTAAACAACACATGCACACAAATAACAAATACTCGCAACCTGACATGTAAAAGGGGTTGTCAATCCCTTTTGGGTAGCGCTGCCCCAAGATAGGCAAACGGACGTGAATAAATTGTAGTAGATGATAAATCGAATGCCAAATAAAATAAATAAGAATAAATTGCAGCGAGGTATTTTTGTATTTGTGATTTAATAGATCTGAAATAAAAGCAAAGGAAAATAGATCGCAAAGGCAAATAATATGAGAAAGAGACCCAGGGGCCGTAGGTTTCACTAGTGGCTTCTCTCGAAAAAGATAGCAAACGGTGGGTAAACAAATTACTGTTGAGCAATTGATAGAACTTTAAATAATCATGAAGATATCCAGGCAATGATCATTACATAGGCATCACGTCCAAGATTAGTAGACTGACTCCTGCCTGCATCTACTACTATTACTCCACACATAGACCGCTATCCAGCATGCATCTAGTGTATTAAGTTCATGGAGAAATGCAATAAGAACGATGGCATGATGTAGACAAGATCTATTTATGTAGAAATATACCCCATCGTTTTATCCTTAGTAGCAACGATACATACGTGTAGGTTCCCCTTCTGTCACTGGGATCAAGCACCGTAAGATCGAACCCACTACAAAGCACCTCTTCCCATTGCAAGATAAATAGATCAAGTTGGCCAAACAAAACCCAAATATCGGAGAAGAAATACGAGGCTATAAGCAATCATGCATATAAGAGATCAAAGAAACTCAAATAACTTTCACGGATATAAAAAGATAGATCTGATCATAAACTCAAAGTTCATCCGATCCCAACAAACACACCGCAAAAAGAGTTACATCATATGGATCTCCAAGAGACCATTGTATTGAGAATCAAACGAGAGAGAGGAAGCCATCTAGCTACTAACTATGGACCCGAAGGTCTAAAAAGAACTACTCACGCATCATCGGAGAGGCACTAATGGAAGTGGTGAACCCCTCCGTGATGGTTTCTAGATTGGATCTGCTGGTTCTGGACTCTACGACGGGTAGAATTGATTTTCATTGACTCCCCTAGGGTTTCTGGAATATAGGGGTATTTATAGAGCAAAGAGTCGGTTCAGTGGGCACCCGAGGTGGGCACAACCCACCAGGGTGCGCCTGGGTCTCCTGGCGTGCCCTGGTGGGTTGTGCTCCCCTCGGAGCACCCCCAGATGCTTCTTCGGTCCACTGGATGTCTTCTGGTCCAAAAAAATCTCCAAAAAGTTTCGCTGCGTTTGGACTCCGTTTGGTATTGATTTCATGTGATGTAAAAAACATGCAGAAAACAGCAACTGGCACTTGGCACTATGTCAATAGGTTAGTACCAAAAATGATATAAAATGACTATAAAATGATTATAAAACATCCAAGATTGATAATATAACAGCATGGAACAATCCAAAATTATAGATACGTTGGAGACGTATCAAGCTCGTGGAACCATGCACTTCCTAAAGTCACGGCTATGCAAAATATTTGATGCCGTGAAGAAATCGAGGAGCCTCTAACTTTTTTTATGGTAACTGACACACTGAATAGTCACATCGAACAGCCGCCACATCGGTCATCAATTCCTCCATTGAACAAAGACCACAGACAGAACAATCCAATGAGGCAAGCGAAGAGCCAACCGTAGACCTTAGATCGGAAGGCCAAAACTGATCCGTGCCTTGATAACCCACAAGTATAGGGGATCGCAACAGTTTTCGAGGGTAGAGTATTCAACCCAAATTTATTGATTCGACACAAGGGGAGCCAAAGAATATTCTCAAGTATTAGCAACTGAGTTGTCAATTCAGCCACACCTGGATAACTTAGTATCTGCAATAAAGTGTTTAGTAGCAAAGCAATATGATAGTAGTGGTAACGGTAACAAAAGTAACGGTAGCAAAAGTAATAGTTTTTTGGTGTTTTGTAGTGATTGTAACAGTAGCAACGGAAAAGTAAATAAGCGAAGAACAATATATGAAAAGCTCGTAGGCATTGGATAGGTGATGGAGAATTATGCCGGATGCGGTTCATCATGTAACAATCATAACATAGGGTGACACAGAACTATCTCCAATTCATCAATGTAATGTAGGCATGTATTCCGAATATAGTCATACGTGCTTATGGAAAAGAACTTGCATGACATCTTTTGTCCTACCCTCCCATGGCAGCGGGGTCCTAATGGAAACTAAGGGATATTAAGGCCTCCTTTTAATAGAGTACTGGAACAAAGCATTAGCACATAGTGAATACATGAACTCCTCAAACTACGGTCATCACCGGGAGTGGTCCCGATTATTGTCACTTCGGGGTTGCCGGATCATAACACATAGTAGGTGACTATAGACTTGCAAGATAGGATCAAGAACTCACATATATTCATGAAAACATAATAGGTTCAGATCTGAAATCATGGCACTCGGGCCCTAGTGACAAGCATTAAGCATAGCAAAGTCATAGCAACATCAATCTCAGAACATAGTGGATACTAGGGATCAAACCCTAACAAAACTAACTCGATTACATGATAGATCTCATCCAACCCATCACCGTCCAGCAAGCCTACGATGGAATTACTCACGCACGGCGGTGAGCATCGTGAAATTGGTGATGGAGGATGGTTGATGATGACGACGGCAACGAATCCCCCTCTCCGGAGCCCCGAACGGACCCCAGATCAGCCCTCCCAAGAAGTTTTAGGGCTTGGCGGCGGCTCCGTATCGTAAAACGCGATGAATCCTTCTCTCTGATTTTTTTCTCCCCGAAAGTGAATATATGGAATTGGAGTTGAGGTCGGTGGAGCGTCAGGGGGCGCGCCCCCACCCTAGTGGACAGGGTGTGGGCCCCCTGACGTAGATTTTTCTTCCAGTATTTTTGATATTTTCCAAAAAGATGTTCCGTGGAGTTTCAGGTCATTCCGAGAACTTTTGTTTCTGCACATAAATAACACCATGGAAATTCTGCTGAAAACAACGTCAGTCCGGGTTAGTTCCATTCAAATCATGCAAGTTAGAGTCCAAAACAAGGGCAAAAGTGTTTGGAAAAGTAGATACGACGGAGACATATCATGCCTCACCTAGCTAGATTCACACCGTCTCTCCCTCGGTAAGCTAATAAAAATGATCCAATCAAAGCTATAAGAGCAACAGCAGTTTTTTCAACTATTTCATGGCAATTAAGACCACAGAAGCACGGGTGTGACAAATAATAAGACACACAACAACCATCTGTAAGCTTCGACCGTCTCTATTCTTTGACCGTCCGTTTTGAGCATCAATATTCGTGCTGCCTGGCTGTAGTTTTTTTGTTCGCTAGCATATTATGTTAGTCGGTGGGACGCTACCATTTTTTTAATTTTAGTGTAGTGACACTGCTAAAAAAAAGATACATGACCCAAGCCACTACAGGCATGTGGATGCAGGCACCGGAGGCATGAAGTGAGGCCTCTACAGGCACGCACGTCGACCCTCTTGAGGCACGGGTACTAACCCTCTGCATGCACAAGAATTGTTGGGGAACGCAGTATTTCAAAAAAAATCCTACGACCACGCAAGATCTATCTAGGAGATGCATAGCAACGAGCGGGGAGAGTGTGTCCACGTACCCTCGTAGACCTAAAGCGGAAGCGTTAAGTAACGCGGTTGATGTAGTCGAACGTCTTCGCGGTCCAACCGATCAAGTACCAAACGCACGGCACCTCTGCGATCTGCACACGTTCAGCTCGGTGACGTCCCTCGTACTCTTGATCCAGCTGAGGCCGAGGGAGAGTTTCGTCAGCACGATGGCGTGATGACGGTGATGATGAAGCATCGACGCAGGGCTTCACCTAAGCACTACAATGATATGACCGAGGTGGAAATCTGTGGAGGGGGCACCGCACACGACTAAACAATCAACTTGTCTGTCTATGGGGTGCCCCCCTCCCCCGTATATAAAGGAGGGGAGGAGGGGGGCCGGCCGGCCTCATGGTGCGCCCCTAAGGGGGGATTCCTACACCTACTAGGAGTAGTCCCCCCCCCTTTCTTAGTCCAACTAGGAGGGGGAAGGAAGGGGAAGAGGGGAAGAAGGAAAGGGGGGGACGGCCCCCCTCCCCAATTCGGACTGGGCTTGGGGGGCGTGCCCCACCTCTTGGGCGCCTCCTCTCTCTTCCACTAAAGCCCATGTAGGCCCATTAAGCCTCGGGGGGGTTCCGGTTACCCCCCGGTACTCCGGTAAATGCCCGAACTCATCCGAAACAATTCCGGTGTCCAAACATAACCTTCCAATATATCAATCTTCATGTCTCGACCATTTCAAGACTCCTCGTCATGTTCGTGATCATATCCGGGACTCCGAACAACCTTCGGTGAAGGAAATATGCCCTAGAGGCAATAATAAAGTTGTTATTTATATTTCCTTAAATCGTGATAAATGTTTATTATTCATGCTAGAATTGTATTAACCGGAAACTTAGTACATGTGTGAATACATAGACAAACAGAGTGTCACTAGTATGCCTCTACTTGACTAGCTCGTTGAATCAAAGATGGTTAAGTTTCCTAGCCATAGACATGAGTTGTCATTTGATTAACGGGATCACATCATTAGGAGAATGATGTGATTGACTTGACCCATTTCGTTAACTTAGCACTTGATCGTTTAGTATTCTGCCATTGCTTTCTTCATGACTTATACATGTTCCTATGACTATGAGATTATGCAACTGGACGCAAAAGTTTCTATTTTTGGACAGAATTGAATCAACTATCATCCACACTATCCCAAAGGCATTACTTGGCACTTCACTGAAACAAAAGCTATAAAACATGATTAATACGGTAGCATAATCATGTGAACACACAAAAACAGTAGGGGTAAATGTTGGGTCGTCTCCCAACAAGCGCTTTTCTTTAATGCCTTTCTAGCTAGTCATGATGATTTCAATGATGCTCACATAAAAGATAAGATTTGAAACATAAAGGGAGCATCATGAAGCATATGACAAGCACATTTAAGTCTAGCCCACTTCCTATGCATAGGGATTTTGTGAGAAAACAATTTATGGGAGCAAGAATCAACTAGCATAGGAAAGCAAAACAAGCATGACTTCAAAAAACTTTCAACACATAGAGAGGAAACTTGATATTACTGCAACTCCTACAAGCATATATTCCTCCCTCATAATAATTTTCAGTAGCATCATGAATGAATTCAACAATATAACTATCACATAAAGCATTACTTTCATGATCTACAAGCATACAAATTTTACTACTCTCCACATAAGCAAAATCCTTCTCATTCATAGTAGTGGCAGCAAACTCAACAAAATAACTATCATGTGAGGCATAATCCAATTGAAAATTGAAATCATGATGACAAGTTTTATGGTTATCATTATTCTTTATAGCATACATGTCATCAAAATAATCATCATAGATAGCAACTTTTTCTCATAATCAGTTGGAACATCTTCCAAAATAGTGGAATCATCATTAAATAAAGTCATGACCTCTCCAAATCCACTTTCATAATTATAACAATAAGATTCAACACCCTCCAAAATAGTGGGATCATTACTTCCTAGAGTTGACAATCTTCCAAACCCACTCTCATCAACATAATCATCATAAATAGGAGTCATGCTATCATCATAATAAATTTGCCGATCAAAACTTGGGGGACAAAAAATATCATCTTCATCAAACATAGCATCCCCAAGCTTGTGGCTTTGCATATCATTAGCATCATGGACATTCAAAGAATTCATACTAACAATATTGCAATCATGCTCATCATTCAAAGATTTAATTCCAAACATTTTATAGACTTCTTCTTCTAACACTTGAGCACAATTTTCCTTTCCATCATTTTCACGAAAGATATTAAAAAGATGAAGCATATGAGGCAACCACAATTCCATTTTTTGTAGTTTTCTTTTATAGACTAAACTAGTGATAAATCAAGAAACTAAAAGATTCAATTGCAAGATCTAAACATATACCTTCAAGCACTAACCTCCCCGGGAATGGCGCCCGAAAAGAGCTTGATGTCTACTATGCCACCTTTTTCTTGTAGAGTCGTGTTGGGCCTCCAAGCGCAGAGTTTTGTAGGACAGTAGCAAATTTCCCTCAAGTGGATAACCTAAGGTTTATCAGTCTGTGGGAGGCGTAGGATGAAGATGGTCTCTCTCAAACAACCCTGCAACCAAATAACAAAGAGTCTCACGTGTCCCCAACACACCCAATACAATGGTATATTGTATAGGTGCATTAGTTCGGCGAAGAGATGGTGATGCAAGTGTAATACGGATGGTATATATAGGTTTTTGTAATCTAAAAATATAAAAATAGCAAGGTAACTAGTAACTAAAGTGAGCAAAAACGGTATTGCAATGCTTGGAAACAAGGCCTAGGGTTCATACTTTCACTAGTGAAAGTTCTCTCAACAATGATAAACTAATTAGATCATATGACAATCCCTCAACGTGCGACAAAAGTCACCCCAAAGTTCCTATCGCGGAGAACATAAGATGAAATTGCTTGTAGGGTACGAAACCACCTCAAAGTTATTCTTTCCGATCAATCCGTTGGGCTATTCCTATAAGTGTCACAAACAGCCCTAGAGTTCGTAGTAAAATAACACCATATGACACACATCAATCAACCCTAATGTCACCTAGATACTCCAATGTCACCACAAGTATCTGTGGGTCAATTATACGATATGCATCAAACAACTTCAGATTCATAATATTCAATCCAACACAAAGAACCTCAAAGAGTGACCCAAGATTTCAACCGGAGATACAAGGACGAAAACGTGCATCAACCCCTATGCATAGATTACCCCAATGTCACCTCGGGAATCCGCGAATTGAGTGCCAAAACATACATCAAGTGAATCAATAGAATACCCCATTGTCACCACGGGTATCCTACGCAAGACATACATCAAGTGTTCCCAAATCCATAATAGTATTCAATCCGATAATAGTGAAACCTCAAAGGTAAAACTCAATTCATCACAAGAAGGTGGAGGGGGAGAAACACCATATGATTCAACTATAGTAACAAAGCTCGTGGTACATCGAGATCGTGCCATATCAAGAACACGAGAGAGAGAGAGAGAGAGAGATCAAACACATAGCTACTGATACATATCCTCAACCCCGAGGGTGAACTACTCCCTCCTCGTCATGGAGAGCATCGGGATGATGAAGATGGCCACGGTGATGGTTTCCCCCTCGGGCAGGGTGCCGGAATGGGCTCCCAATTGGTTTTCATGGCTACAGAGGCTTGCGACGGCGGAACTTCCCATCTAGGTTTATTTCTGGGGGTTTCTATATTTATAGGAATTTTTGGCATCGGGAACAAGTCAGGGGGCTCCACGAGGCGATGACAAGGCAGGAGGGCGCGCCCTAGGGGGGCGCCCTCCACCCTTGTGGATGCCTCATGGCTCTTCTGGCCCAACTCTTTTGCTTCGGGAACTTCTTCTGGTCCATAAAAAACCACCGTAAACTTTCAACTCATTTGGACTCCGTTTGATATTCCTTTTCTGCGAAACTCAAAAACAAGGAAAAAAACAGAAACTGGCACTGGGCTCTAGGTTAATAGGTTAGTCCCAAAAATCATATAGAATAGCATATAAATGCATATAAAACATCCAAGATAGATAATATAATAGCATGGAACAATCAAAAATTATAGATACGTTGGAGACGTATCATTTTGCAGTGTGGTTCATCGAGTGGAGACAATGTGGCCATTGGGCTCGTCAACCATGGAGATCGTGAGTTTTTTTTCTTGTTGCTCTACGTGTTGGTTAATTCATTCATTCACTCAATGTTGTCTACACATTGTTTAGCCTGCACGCGCTGCCGTGATGTACTACAGGACCGAGGGCACGTCATTCACGCACATACGTTGTTGGATGAAGCTCAAGGAGCAATATGTGTGGGACGACATATGCCAATTCTAACTCGACTATCGTTGAACTTTGAATTGATGAATTTGAAAAACTTGTTAAACATCAGGTTAATATAATATTTACACTTGAACTACTATTGTACTAGGGATATTTCCATGTTATTATGGATGAGTTGTGTTATTTTCTATAATTATTTCGAGTGCTGCGATTTATATAAAAAAGGACATTTAAGGGACAGGGTTGGATGGCTTGCTCCCGCATAAGTGTCCATGGACTGGTCTCAATTAGTCCGTAGACAAAAGATGTGTCTGTTTTAAGGGTCTGTGTTGGAGCGCTGACCCTCAAATTTGCCCCGGCATTTGTCCATGGACAGGGGGGACCAGTCTGTGGACACTGATGCCGGAGGCCGCCATCCAAATCTAGCCGCATATGTCCGCTTACATTTCAAATGAATTTTAACAAAAATGAACAAATTTTATTCAAACTCAAACAAACCGGCCGATATTCATTTAAACTAAGATAATTTTACATAAAAACCTTAAAAAAACTAAACTGTCCTATATTTGACGATGACCTTGTAGGCCATGCTGGCTGGCCGCCGGCTCCTCCCCCGTCATCGTCACCGGATCCGTCGTCGGAGTCATCGGGCTTCGAGCGGCAGTAGGGGGCGGCGTCGCGGCAAGGCTTCTCGGTAGCCACCTGACGCTCGCGGATGATCCTCTCTGCTTCCTCATGTGTCATCCGGCTGCGGCCATCGACGACGTGGGTGGGGGGAGTACGCAGTGGGCCTTGAAGGAAGCGGCGTTGGCGGCGGTGACCTCGCTGAGAGACCACTTCTTGCCGTACCTGGCCATCTCCTTATCAAGACAACGGAGACCGTGCTTGCTAGAGCCTAGCGCAAGTTCAGAACAAAATGCATTATTTTTTTTGGAACGAAGACGCACGAAGCGTCCGGCTTTAAATTAATAAACCCACAAGGCAGCATCCAACCAGGAAAATCCTAACATACATAACAGCATAAGTTCAGCGGGCTCGCAGTCCCGGCAAAGTAGAGACTAATAGTTCACATAGGCGAGGGTAGATCATAGCAAAGTAGGAACTAAACGCGAAATGCTCAAGCGTGCTGATCTTGAAGTCTTGATCTCGACGTGCACCGCTTGATCTGCTCCATAATCTCATTCATGCGTCCCTCGTCACGCTGCTTCCCCAATGGCGCCCAAGCCTGTAAAAAAATATGACATTTGAAAAGAATCTCAGCGGGGTGAGCCGGGAACTTGTGTTCCATAGTAATTTTGTTCCTCACAGTCCAAATGGACCAAAACATCGCCCCAACGCTGCGCCACACCACCTGCGCATTCGCACCCCTCTGTGCGATTAACAAAGTAAGCAGGTCCGTGCTATTTTGCGGGTTCCAATTCTGGTTGAAAGTATCCCTGACCGCGCTCCATGCAAATCTAGCGAGACAGCACTTGAAGAAGACGTGATTAGCGTCCTCCCCAAGACCGCAGATGGCGCATGTCCCGTTCGCCGGCCCGTTGCGTTTGGCCACATTATCCGAGGTAGGTAGGCGATTGCGGAACATTTGCCACAAAAAGATCTTGATCTTGAGGGGAATGCCAGCCTTCCACAGCCCCCTAGCCATATCAAGCCCATTCCCCTCCGAAAGCATCTCGTATAAGGATTTCACCGAGAATTTACGAGAAGCCGTAAGCCTCCAAGCAATCTGATCATGATCCTGGCTGAGACTCCTCCCCTCTAACTCAGCCACCAATGCATCCCAAGCCGTCGCCTCTCCCGCCTCCAGAGGCCTGAAGAAGGAGATCGCCGGGGGGGTGCACTCTAAGGGCGTTAGCGACCATAATGTGCGTGTCCGTGGCAAGCTGATACAACTCCGGGTGTGATTGCCACAGCGGAGTTTGCCCCCTCCAGCAGTCCAGCCAAAAACGCGTGGACGCGCCGTTGTTGACTGCAAACTGGGCCCCAACCGCAAACGCTGGCCTTACCGCTTGAATGCCATTCCAGAAGGACGATCCCTTGGGCTTGGCCTTAAAAAGGTTGCCGTCCGGGAAGTACTTTGCCCGGAGAATATCTGCCCAGAGACCCTTCTCATTTTGGGCAAGGCGCCACCACCATTTGGTGAGCAGTGCAATGTTAATAAGCTTCGAATTCGTGATCCCCAAACCACCAAACTTCTTTGGTCTGCACACTGCAGCCCACTTTACGAAGTGGTATTTGCATTTTGTCCCGGTTCCTTCCCAAAAGAACCGGGCGCGCGGCGTGTCAAGCTTGGCATGCACTCCATCGGCAAGGAGGAACATGCCCATAGTAAAGAGAGGCAGGGAGGATAAGCTAGAATTGGTCAAAATTAACCTAGCTGCCGAAGACATGAACCTCCCTCTCCATGGACTAACCTGATTCACCACTTTGCCGTAAAGTGGCGCCCATTCAGCGATTGTCAGGTTCTTGTGGGTTATCGGAAGCCCTAGGTATTTGATTGGGAGCTTCCCAAACTTACAATTGAGCAAGTTTGCGACTCTCCGGCCTTCGTGGTCATCCATCCCTATGGTGATCACTTCGCTTTTGAGAAAATTAACCTTAAGACCCGATAGTATCTCGAAAGCAATCAGAAGTAACTTAATTGTGGCAATGCTATCGTCGTCTGGCTCGAATAACAGCATCGTGTCATCCGCGTATTGCAGATGAGTCACGCCGCCGGGGAGGAGGTGAGTGATTAACCCTTTGATATGCCCCGCAGCCCTGGCTTTGCTAATCAAAGCCGCTAAAGCGTCCGCAACAAAACTAAAGATCAAAGGAGAGCTAGGGTCTCCCTGCCTAAGGCCGTGTTTGTTGCGAAAGAAATTGCCCATTTCCCCATTGATAGTCACCGCCGTGTGCCCACTACTCACGAGGTGCATGATCCGGTGGACAAAACCCACATCAAAACCCTTTTTGATGAGGACCTCACGCACGAACTCCCAGTTCACGCGATCGTATGCCTTCTCGAAATCTAACTCAAGGAGAACGCCTCTAGACTTGGTACGTTTTAGCTCATGTACGATTTCGAGCAGCGCTAAAGGCCCTTCAAGGGTGTTACGCTGCTTGAGGAAACCGGTTTGACTAGGGCTAATCACCCGTTGAGCCACGGGCGCCAAGCAGGAGGCGTAAGCTTTTGCACAGATCTTGAAAGGGACATTTATCAGAGTGATAGGCCGAAAAAGCTTTATGTCGTCGGCCCCTTTAACCTTGGGGATCAGGCTGATAGCCCATAGTTTAATCTCGACAGGTCGACAGTACCTAACGCGAAACCGTTCACGATGTCGTAGAAAAGGTGTTTGAGCATAGGCCAGAATTTTTTGAAAAATTACACCGGCCACTCATCCGGTCCGGGTGCCGTGCCCGTTTTCATTTCGTGTAAGGCGCTATCGATTTCCTCCGGAAGGAAAGAGAGGACGAGCCCATCGTTCTCCTCCTGTGAGACCCGTTCGGCAGGGTCCCAAAGGTCTTCCCGGAGGCAGAGAGCTTTCTCCTCAGCCGTTCCCAACAGACCGATGAAGAACTCATAAATGTGGGCCACAATGAGCTCGTTGGTAAGTAAGAGCCCATGGTCGGATTGTAATCTAAGGATCGTACTTTTGCGTTTCCTACCGTTAGCGTAAGCATGAAAATAACCGGTATTAGCGTCTCCTTTGGTGACCCACTTGATCCCGCCCCTGCGTCGCCAATATTCCTCTTCAGCCCAGAGGATGGCAAGGACTTGGCGTTCCAAGTCGTAACGTAAGGCCCATTCTCCCTCCGAGAAGGGGCGCAGGTCGGCCTCCAAGTCAAGCGCAGCAATTGCCTCGACAATTTGAGCCCGCTCCCTCTTGGATTCACTGCCATGGTTAACCCCCCAACCACGCAGAAAAGCCCGGAGTTTGCTGGCCGCCGAGTTCCAGCACTCTGCCGGTCCCCGTTGCGGCCCTAGCCGGGTGCAGATCATAGCCCAACGGTCCCACACCATCTGAGCAAACCCCTCGGACTCAAACCATGCCGTTTCGAAGTAGAATCGAGGGCTACGTCTAATATATTCCTCCCCAAAGGAAAATATCAACGGAACATGGTCCGAGCCAATTCTAGTTTCAGCAACCAGTGTGCATAGGGGAAATAAAACCTCCCATTCGGGGGTAAAAAATACCCTATCCAACACACTCCGCACCGGGCACAACTGCTTGTTTGTCCAGGTATATCTCACACCGGTCCGAGCTGCCTCACGCAGCGCCGATGCCGCGATGGCAGCATTGAACATGGACACCCGAGTCCAGTCAATGTTGGTGTTGCTTTTGTCCGCCCCGAGCGAATTAGATTGAAGTCCCCACCTACTACAAGGGGCAAATTGATAGCGCGTTTGGCCCCTACCAAATTAGCTAATTCTTGTAAGAACTCTGGAGAGCGCGAATGGTCTGCAGGCCCATAAACGCACACCACCACCCACGAAAGGCCCGAGACACTGTGTCTAATGGTAGCAGAAAGAAAAAATACACCAACATCCCATTGCAATACATCACAGATATCATTATTACAGGCCATTAAGATACCACCCGAGTGGCCCGTCGAGGGGACCCAGTGCCAAGAGAAACGTTGCAAAGGGTCGAAAGCCAGAAGCTCGCGGAACGAGAAGTCAGCTTTGATCGTTTCATGTGACGCTACCACATCTATCCTCTCTTTGGCAATATATTCCTTGAGTTGTGTGCGCCTCCCACCGTGGCTACAACCACGGATGTTCCAGAATAGGTAACGCATCTAAATGATTCTATTGCGAAGGCGCACCCCCTGGATGTCACCGCTTTCGCCACTCGCTTCCGCGCTGGGATCCGGCTGGAAGAAGGAGGAACAGAGGCCTCCCTAGCCTCTATCTCCTCATCAGGCCCTGCCTCACTACCAGCCGCAACCGGAGCGATGGCACGTTGATTCGGGTCGTCACAACGTGCAGCCACAGCCGCAAGCATGGCCTGTGCTTCCTCCTGTGCACGCACCAGCGAAATAATCTCGCTACGAGGGGCACTAATCGCCACGCCACTATCGTCCAATATGCTAGCAAGCTGATCGTCCGTAAATGCATTCAAGATACGGTAAGAGGGTAAGGGGTTACCTGAAGCCTCCAAGTTCTTGTCAGCGAGTCGCAGCTTGGCGCTTTCCATCGACGTCAGCTCCCCCGGCTTGGCCTTGGCGCTGACGCTGGGATCCCGCTGCGTCACCAGAGTAGCCATGGAGCGCCTGGCCTTGCTGCCAACTTCTGCCTTGCCCAACGCCACCCCCAGCTCGCCACCTAGAGTCGCCACCGCCACCGATGCCAATGTCACATTCTTGGATGCCGGCTTCCGCCCAGCCGTCTTCTTAGCCTGACGCCCCGCACTGTTGGAACCACGCTTGTTGGCAGGGGTCAGGTCGGAGTCAACGACGCATCCAGAATCGGCCCCGGATGCCACAGCAAGAGTTGACAGCGGGTCCGCAACCACAATGGCCCCAACCACCTCCTGAGTCTCCGTCTGCGCCAGCTCCAGGGCCGGGATGTTGGATCCATACTCGTCAAAGGACAGCGCCAGGGATCTGGCCAGTGGTGGAACACTCGCCGCCGTGTCTTGGGTCACCACTCCCATGTCACCCGTATAAGTGGAAATCGCACCCAGCTTGTCCCAAGTCTCCGTGTCTATAGAATAATCATGTTGGCTGTCTTCCCCTTCTTCTCCCGTGTCCTGCATCTTGGTGTCGCCGTCAGAAGCCTTGGCGGGCGCCCGAGCCTCGCCGTGAGGTTCTGGTCCAGGGGCCGAACCATTGGGCGGAGCGCTACCCGAGGGCCGCGCACCACCATTGCCAGAAGGGTCTTTTGGCGGGGGTTGGGAGGATCAGAAACGTTCATCGCACGGTCTTCCCCACGCTTGGGCAGCACCTCACGCTCCACCTTGATCTGGTAACCTTCATGATTGAACCACACCTCCACAAAACCATTCGGTTTCTCCAGAGCCTTGCAGGATAACTTCATCCTCACAGGCCCCAACCTGATGAGGGACAGTTCATCCACCACAATCGGGCGGCCCAGCATCCAGAACCCTTCCTTGATGCAGTCCTCACGCATGTGTTTCTTTGGAATGCCGTGCAACCGAACCCAAGTCTCTAGCATGACCATCGGCTGCACCTCCTCGTGTAGCATATCCCGGACCGAGGCCGTGATGTCGTTGATAGACAGAAAAAGTTTCC
The DNA here is from genome assembly GCF_018294505.1 of Triticum aestivum. NCBI lineage: Eukaryota > Viridiplantae > Streptophyta > Magnoliopsida > Poales > Poaceae > Triticum > Triticum aestivum. Next base: position 73,980,443 of record NC_057814.1, on the reverse strand, counting down.
CACTAGTTTTTGCCATGTGAAGAAGATCTGCTGAAGGAAAGACCACCAAGAAATCATTGTCGCCTACCTGAGTCACTTGCCAATCCCATGATCCGGTCACCATGTGTTGAAGCTCCTGCTTGAGGATGCGGAGATTGAGCCTCCCTGGCTCAGCAGATAGGATGGCCGCATTCTCAATCCGAGCGTCCACTGGCAGCTCGCCCTCGGCCTCCTCATCGAACTCCATGCAGAAGAAACCCTCGCCGGAGATGGCGCTCCCCATGATCTGTAATTGCAGCTGCCGACCCCGCGTCGGACAGTGCGCAGACGCATGGCCCTCCTCCTTACACAGCACGCAAAGGGGTGGGAACTTGCACTTGGACTGGTAGTGCCCGAGGCGTCCGCACTTGAAGCACTCCACGTCGGGCACCTCTTCCACCGGAATGGGTTCCTCCGCCGTGCCCTTGGAGGAGGAGGGGAAAGTGACCGCTAATGGATCTGCAGCCGCCCGCGGCTTCCTGGCCATCGGGTCACCATGGCCCCCAGCACAGTATGAATGCGCCTCCGGCTTCCTCTCGAGCTCGCGCCGTCACTGGTTGACCTTCTTCTTCTTTCTTTCTTTCTTGCTGCTGATTCCACCACGGGGAAGGAGGACCCCAATCCCCCTCGCGCCCGCCCTGGTCACGAGATCCGCCGCGCTCGGCCCTGACCTCTCGACCATCCGCGCGCTCCCGCATCGCGCGCTTTGCCTTGTCGCGCAGCTCGCGCTCTCTGCGTCGCTCCGCCTCCGGATCTGAGACCTCCATAGGGCGTTTGTCCGCGCGCCGATCTCCCATCACCACCGCCGCGAAGGATTTGTGAAGAGGGTGACGAGGGTGAGAGATCTGGAGGGTGCGGGCGGAGTGAGCGAGGCGCCGCACCTCACTTGCAGTGGCTGGAAACCCTAAACTAGGGTCCAGACAGCCGCGTCTCAACCATATATAGCCAGATACCGGGCGCGCGGCAGGCCGTGGCGTCCCGGGCCTTGGGGGGCCATGCGGTAACGCAACCAGGTCCAACTCCAGCCCCTTCCCGACAGACGCGCCAGACCCAAGACCAGAGGAGCCAACCGGCCCAGGCCCAACAGAACACGGCCCGACCGTTCCAACCCTAGGCACCAGTGGGGACCGCGGTCTCGCCCGACGTCGCCGCCGCCGGAGCGGGGGATGAAGGGGCCGGCAGGCACGACCAGTCCTCCCTGGACGGCGCTGCCCTGTCCACCACCAGGCTCACCGCCGCCATTGCTCTGATGTGCCGAGCCACGGCCGACACTTCCACCACTCTTGCGCCCGCACACCCCACCGTCGAAGGCTGCCATATGCGCAGAGCCGTGGCCCTGGATCCGCGCCCTCCCGGCGCAAAGCGCCGCCCTCGCTCCGCGCCCAGGCCGCGCGCTTCCGCCGCGAAGGCCACAAAGTCGCCGATCGACGGACCCGCCGGCACCGCACGGAATCCTCCCCGTCATCTTCATCTTCAGATTCCGCCGCCGATAACGCCCAAAAGCGATTGCGGCAGGCCCCTACCCCCGCCGACGGCGAGCCAGTACGCACCACCGACGTGCGCGCCTGAGGAGACCCCGCCCCGCGGCGAACCAAGGTCCAACCCTCCGGCGATGCCCCACCCGAAGCATGCACCGGCGAAGGCACGTGTTCGCCAACGCAGTCGCCAGTCCGTACACCAAACGGTTCACTCATTTCGAAAACTCACCCCTCAACAGGTGGTAGTCACCAACAAAATGCATTATTAGTCCAGCTGATCGTATGATCCAAATGAGCGGGCATTTAGACTTTTACTAAGTCATGTCTAGAATAAATGTCTAGAATAAACATAAGTCCGAGATGAGGCCCAATAATGTTTGACTAACAGAAATCCCAGTAGAATTCTTTGTCAGACTGGGACCATTTAGTACTAGAAATGTATGTAGTTGTTCTCAATTCGCAGAATTATTTCTTCACGGTCTAATAAAATAACTTACTCCCTCCATTCCCTTATACAAGGCCACAAACTCATATTACAGGTACCAAGATAAAATTTAATGACTCCTTTGCAAGTCAACTTCTCTTTTCGTTAACCAGGATCATTAATACATCACAAGCATGCAACGAATGAATGGGAAGGAAGTAGCTGAGTATCATTATGACTACATGTATGTAAATCTTAAAAAGTTGCTAGTACTACAAGGTAACATCATTAATTTTTGCCTCGATTACTGTTGGTGGCCTTGTATTGATGCAAAATGTATTTTTGATAGTGGCCTTGTATAAGGGAATGGAGGGAGTACTAACCATTTATGTTGAGTTGGCGTTTATGGTGCAACTAGAACCATGATTGCTGGCTCACATCATTTTATGGATTTGAAATAATACGGGAACATGTGACCATGTAATACAAATAAATTTTGTTTGACCTGGCTTATGTAATTGTTTTACTGCCTTCTGAGCATGACTGAGTTTCTTCAGTGAAAAGATAGGCTTTCTTTGTCGTGTAACAAATGTTATGGGTAAATATGATGTCAGCATTGTTTAGATTCCTAACAAGAGAACAGTGACATAGGGGGTGAGTAACAAACTGTTCGTACTTGGCACACTGATAATAGTGTAATACTCGCATGTAAGTTCTTGCCATTTCAAATCTATGTCGCTGCTGTATGTAGCATCAGATGCCTGATATAGCTAGTTGCCGGCATAGTTAAGCTTCACATATTTTGGTATGTTGTAGCAGTGTTACCAGTTGATGTCAAAATAAACATTTACATATTTCATTTGCAACAAGCAATCGATGATGGAGCCAATGGAGAGCATTGGTCAGAGCGTAGGATGTACTACTCCAATTGCGCTTGAAGATGATGCCAATATCAGTTTCAGGGTACATAATTTGGTGAACTAAAATAATTGTGTCGTGTTGTACCATATCATTTACTTGTTTTTCCTTTTTGGAAGGGCGGCAATGAGTTAGCTTCATGGAGTGGAGATAGTTACACTACACCAAGGAAAACAAGTAGCATGTCGATCCTGCAAGTATTGTTTAATGTTCAATATAGAAGTAGCAACCTTTATCATACAAATGATAATTGTACTGTTCTGGTCCAGGTGACTCTTTACGGAGGCAGATGTTCCAATCGATAATGTGCATGCTTGCAGATGTGGAATACGTCGGCTACAGGTACGGATTGACCTTCAAAGAACAGGCCAAACGGCCAGATGACTGAGCCTACGCAATTTGCGTACTCCCAATTTTTTTTTCTTTCACCACGTAGTATATCGCTGTCACAAAGAACTTTTTTTTTTTTGCGGGTGGCTGTCACAAAGAACCTAACTAGAGATTTTCCAGGAAAAAGAATACGGCCATAAGTTGCACGCTCCATCGGCTCCATCATATCCTGGGAAGTGGATCCTCTGATTTAACAAGTCAGGCAAGCTACAGGAATCGGCCTCAACTGCAGTTTCATAAGCAGTGCTCTAATGTAGCGATTCACAACAGTAATTTGTGTACAGAAACCGCGCCGATTTCGATCATGGCGGACGATGGCGGTGTCTATGACGTCGTTCCCTTCTCGAGGCATCGTTGTTGCAGGTCGTGGCACCCCACTCATGATGCTTCGGAGGAAACCCTAGATCTGGATCTATCGGATCGGACGATGATGGTACCTTTGATGCCGTTGTCCCTTCTGAGGGCATCGTTTTGGAGCAAAGTGCTAGTTGGACGGGACAAGCGGAAGAGCGGTGTCTCATCCACCGCAAGGCCGACGGCGGATCCCGATGGCATGGTGCTGCGGAGGTTCGGCGACGGGCGTGTGTGGACGGATTCGTGCAGGATGGTGGAGTTGTCTGGCGTCGTGGTGGCGTCGATGGCAAGCCAGGCAAGGTCGATGGGTCAGTTGCTGCTCTGGAGATGGACCACTGGAAGATGGCGGCGACAACCTCTAAGAGTGGGTCTGTCTGGTATGGGACCCAGTCCCGGTATGTGGCTGGGCTAGGGCATCCGGCTTTAGATGTTAGGGTTTGGTGCGATGTCCATTTGGTATTAGGCCCGGGTATTCGGCACACCTTCATCAATGGGATAGGAATAGCAACAAGTGTTGCCTAGATGATGGCTTTAGACTCACTGATGTATTACTTTGTATGGTCTCTGTGAATAATTAATAAGATGGCCGCATGCATCATCCAAATGCAAAGGCCGGAGGTTTATCCTCCTTTTTTTAAAAAAAGTAATGAGCAGTCTACAGTAATTGTAGGTTTTATCTCAGGAAGTTGCAATTGACGCTGCAAGTGGGAGGGGATTTCCGGCCCGCAGGGGCCACCGATCGCATTTTTCTTTTGGCCTTTGATTTTTCAGCGTTCATATCTTTTGAATCAGAAGTCTAATTAAGTTTTGTTTGCATATTTGTGCTTTTTGTGACAAGGGCTTTAAGATGCATTTTGAATACATGTTGAGAAGTTTTAAAATTTCATTAAGTTTCAACTACTGAAACTTGGTACGAGAGCGAAAGACAAAATTACAAGTTTCAGAAACTAGAACTTAAAACTTGATGTGCCCTCGTGCGGAATCCATGACTTTATGAATCGCGAGGTAATCGGGTGGCCCGGCACGGCTGGACAGGTGCGTGCCCCTGTGAGTTTCCGCGTCGCAAATGTCTATATAATGGAGCCGATGCAGGACTAGTACAACACGTTCCATCCTAGCACGCACTTAGCTAGTCACACAAATGTGCAACGGTGCACCTGTGGCTGTGGCCATGCCTTGGTCTGCTCTCGTGCCGATGGCCATGCTAGCTGCCTGGTTGATCCATTTGGTATTGACGAGGAGATGGAACAGCAGTAGCCCAAGGCTGCCGCCAGGGTCGAGGGGCTTCCCCGTCATTGGCGAGTCGCTCGAGTTCTTCCGCCAGAGCCCATCGCTCGAGCTGTTTCCCTTCTTCAAGCGACGTCTTGAGCGGTACCATCAATAATCTTTGGACACTGCTTTAGTCCAACTTGAAGGACATCGAAGTTAATTTTTTCCTTAAATATTTAGAGCCAAAACTCGCTAATTAATTTTATTCTTTTGCGGGGGAGAACTTACTAACTAGTACTACGTGTATCCTATCTCAACGCTAATACTGTTTTTTTATTTAAAAATGTGGATTACTCCCGGTCTCTGCAAGCTAATACTGTTTTGAAATACAAGAAGTAGCTAGGCAAATGACTTGCACGCATGTATCACGTAGGTGCAGGTTTGATCGTCCAATAAACTTTGACTATTGTTTCACGTATGCTTATGAAAATTGGGTTAAGTGTTTTATTTTTTCAGATGACCAGGGAGGCTTCAGAGCAGCCCAGGTTCCATTATGTACAAAGTTTAGAAGCCGACTACGGCTCCTTTATAGCGGTTTGTTTGAGCAAGGTGCCATTAAATGATAGGATACAGCATTTATGTAAAATTGTCAAAAAAATGTTCTGAAATAACCGGCTATAGCTTCACTATAACTAATTTGGAGGACCGCCGCTATTTCGCATAGCCCGCTATTTAAAACAATGATTTACACATGTTTGAAATATAATACATATATTTCATAGGTACCAATTTGTTAGAATAAATAGTTAGGTGGCCTAAAAGCAAAGAAACATTCTCTAACTCTAAAAACCGCAAGAAACAAACGAGAACATCCGAACAAGTAGCTAAGGACGAAACCTTGATAGACGTTTTCAAAGTTTAATCAACAAAATGGTAGTCCCCACTCCTCAGCACAGTTTTGATGTCTTAATCCATCTTGGTTTGAGTGACAGATACACGTGCCTTGATTTGATATCTCTCATGCCAACCTGAAAATATTATATCCGCATATTTGGAATATCTGAACCGAAGGCATCATGGGAGCAAATCTAGATGTGCTTTATTTGGCAAAACATCATTGGATTGGTTTGGTCCAAGTCTTAACATGTTGGTTGCCGTTTAAGCTACTACATACCTAAAAAGAACAAAGATTCAACTCTATCTGATTTTCAATTTTTGCTAAGAGTATGGCTTTTCTCCCCAACAAATTGTGGATTTTATTAACGCACACACCCGGCCTCTGCATACCTACGATGCACACAGCTAACACCAACGCACACACATAAAAAACCCGCTGACAAATAGCAAAGTCATATAAAAGTACGGCTACTAGTATAGCCAATTGTTGGCTATATGCAACTTCCGACCATCATTTATAGTTACTTATATAGTATGATATGTTGTAAGGTTGCCGGGGGAGGGGGAGGGGGGGGGGGGGGGGGGGGCAGCAAACCAAAGGGGCTCCCTCCCAGGTCTGTGTGTGAGCACAGAGCACCTATATCCCAGCCTCGAGGATGCCACCATTAGAGCACGGTAGCTGTGTGTGTCTCAGGAACAAGAAAGCCGAATCGTTTTTCTTGTAGCGATCTGGCCGTTGGGCCTTGCTTTCTGGTTAAGTTGTCATGGGCTATATCGGGCTGGGCCGAAGCACACAGGTTCAAGTTGCTAAAAAAAGACATGAATTAGCTTTTTTTCTAAAAAAGACAAGAATTAGCCTTTTTATTTTTTATTTCTACCAGGCCTTTTTAAAAGAAGATGGAATTAGTTTTTAATGCTACCATTCTTTATAACTCATATTTTATTAGTTTAATTTATGGCTTGACCCAAAATATAATGGGAACTAATAAACCAAGAAATATCAATGATCATTCGTGTGTTTTTGGAAGGTTGGTTTCATGCCATAAATTGATGGTTGATAGTTCTACTGGCTTTAGTTAGTGATGTACATTTTGTAATATCCTACTTTGCTATTATTTTTTTATTCAGAGATTATACATTTTATGTCATATGCAATCAGTTTTGCCATGCTAAAAATTAGCCTGTTCTCCAATCTCCACCATGGCGTGCGAGCAGAATTTAGCTCGCAAGAAGGTAAAGGAAATTTGGCTTGATCTCATATGCGATCGCCCGGTTCTTGTGACCAATGTTTGATCTCCTATGCGCCAGCACAAATACGCCCCATCATCGCTCCCCATGCGCCCATGTTAAGAGGGAAGTGTAAAAGACAATATGGTTTCTGATCAATGAAATTGGAGGGGAGCCCTTATTATAAAAAATGTTGAGAGTAAAGTCAATGGGAGGAGATCACACTGCACCCATCGACCACTTCAACGGTGCCATTTCAATGTATGTATCTAGTTATTTTGTTTTGATACCGTCTCTGGTACATTTGTATGTGGAAATTTTTGTTAGGGCCCATATTTCAATTTTCTCCGGGCCCCATATTTCCTGCCCTGAGGTTGGCTATTAGAGTAGTAGTACCTTTTTAACCTTGTCCTTTTCTTTTTCTTCGTATTTATTGTATTTATCTAGGAGCAAACACATTGCTAGACTCTTGCATGAGAGTCCACACTCCCTCATTTTTCATGTCTCTCTTCTCCACATGAGCAAAAATGACATGTAAGCGAACTATAAGCACATTATTATACTTGCTCTCACAAAAACACAATATTGTCAAGATGATTCTCACTTATTACTACATAAAACATATTTCATATGTTAGAGAATAGCACGACGAATAGTAAATCAAACAAATAAAATAAAATATACATTCTTTTGAGGGGAATACCATCGTTGCTAGCTTTATTAAATTCAACCAAAGCTTACACCGTCTGCTAATTTCAGAAATAAAAGGGGCGGTGAGTCCAACCACAAGTTTGGTGGATCAACACGGCCATTCTGCGCTAGCACATGAGCTACCTTATTAGAGTCCCGATTACAATGCTCTAAAACGACCTTCCCGAAATCAACTAGTAATAACCTGCATTCTTCTAGAATTGGCGCTGCCATCATCGAATGCCCAAATTTTGTTGTAGAGCCTCCACCAGAACTAGGTTGTCCGTTTGAACTCGGACAGAATTACAGCCAGCCAAGTTAGCGAGTTTGAGGCCCTCCACTAGAGCTGCGGCCTCAGCCGAAAGCACATCGGCTACATGATCAAGTTTTGTCGTCGCAGCTCCAACAAATAAGCCTCTGTAATCTTGCAAGATTGCTCCACAAGCTCCCATATGATCCTCTTCTGAAAAAGCAGCATCCACATTCAGAGCTACTTGGTTCTGGAGTGGTTTCTTCCAAGGGATCACCGCCAGTTTAGAGGCTGCATGTACAAAATTCAGAGACAAGGCTTGTATTGCCTGACCTGTTCGATCCGGGGGTTGATCATTAAATTTCTTGACACATTTATTGACGTATTTTATTGGAGGAGTATGATACCGCACTGCACGGAAAGCTACCTAGTGTGTCCCCTAAAAGTAAAGTGGATTTCATTTGCTAACAAACATACTCGAAAGTATGCAGGTACTACGTACTCTGATGCGCATGCACGGTGTAGCACGAGTCTACGTGTGTGTTTCTAGATTTATTGGGTCCACACCTATATCGATAATTTGATCAATATAATATGAGTTATTTATACAAAAATTACATTATAAGAAATTTCAAATTTTCTCCCCGCAAAAAAAGAAACTTCAAATGATCTTCTAATGGTATAATTTTTTTGATATATAAATCATATTACATTGCTTAACTTGACGACCTAAAGATACGCAAGATCTATAAACTGAAAAGGAGGGAGTATTACTTTAGAACAATACATTAACTATATATATATATATATATATATATATATATATATATATATATATATATATATATATATATATCTTGTTTGCAATCTCACCTATTTGTCTTAGAGCATCTCCATCAGGGTCCCGAAACAAGGCCCTGTATAGATTGTCGAGACTGAAACTTAAAAAAAAGGTCTTCGGCAGGTAACCTGTACCAGCCCATATAATAGTGAGGCAGCAAAATCCACCCCACAGCCCCTTCTCTTAGTGAGAAACAGTGCCTATAAATTCATAAACATACGTGAAACATACATAAACATACGTGAAACAGTACCTATAAATTCACATGCAAGAATGATATCAACAAGATTATCTCAGTTTAAAAATGTTAAAAACCTTTGATCTCTCAAATTGTGTACCTATAAATGATGGTCTCTGTTTTCTTTCGGTTTCACTGTGACGAGATATTTAAAAGTAGATCTAATGTTGATATGTTTCGATGAAATTTTCTAACAATAATTGAAGCTATATTATGTTAACTTGATTGCATGGTAGTTGAACATCACTTCCCGTCTTTGTGTGACTTGTATGATTTCAACAAAGATAATATATTAATATCCCGAAGATACTAATTACATCCACCCTCTGCAACAGCAAAATGTCCCACATACATTACGAATGCACACAGCCCTAAAACAAAAAAGAAGAAAATGAAAAAAGAAAAATAAAGATCCCGCTACGGTGGTCAAAACCATGTAGCTGCAACACAAACCACTGCGAAGGCGGCACCCGGAGTCCAAATTCTCCAAAAGTGACGCCTTCAATAAGGAAACAGTGCACAAGCGCCGTCGCCGCCTGATCATAGGTCTTAGGAAACAGCGTGACTTGTATGATAGTACTTTATGGTCATATTCCATCTCTAATTTGTTGGTGAGAGTATGATGTGCACTCTCTGGAATCGCATAACACTGCAAATTGCTAAATAAGATTTAAATTATCACTTCGTAACTGTACACTCCAAACATAGTTGTCGTCCTATACTAACTAGTGGCGAGCCAACCATCAATAATTATCACGTTGAAGGTTCTGCAAACATGCACTTCCTCTGTGTAGGGGGGAAAAATCTATCGGAAGTCCATGCGCTAGGTACAATTAAATCGTCCAATGGTTCAAATTTCAGGTATGGTCCAATTTTCAGGACAGATTTGTTCAATCAAGACCTCATCGTGTCCATGGATCAAGAGCTAAACAACTTGGTATTCCAGCAAGAGGAGAAGCTATTCCAAATCTGGTATCCGGAGTCGTTCATGAGGATCCTCGGAGCTGACTGCATCATCGCAACACTCGGATCCTTCCACAAGCACATGAGGAGTCTGGTCCTTAAGCTCTTGGGCCCTGAAAATCTCAGGCTAGTCCTGCTCCATGATGTTCAGCGAGCGACCCAAGCCAGCCTGCTCTCGTGGCTCGATCAGCCCAGCATCGAACTTAAAGAGGCAACCTCAAGTGTATGTCACTATCAACCTCTCCCTCAAAAAATAATCATATTATTGCTATAGCTAGACAAATTAACTCCAAGTTTGGGCACTCGTAGATGATATTCAGTGTCACATCAAAGAGGTTAATCAGCTATGACTCTTCAAGCTCAGATGGGAAGTTGTGGAAGCAATTCGACGCATTTACTCGGGGACTAATAGCATTTCCAATCTACGTTCCTGGCACAGCATTCTACAAGTGCATGCAGGTAATTAACAAGTATACATTGCAGAACTTTTAAGAAGACAACGGGGAAGGAGGGGCCTCGGCCCAACCATCCAATTCGCTCTGACTTATTAGTAGTATTCCCACATTTGATATCTCTTCTACGAATTTATTGTATTTCTTTATCCTTCTTGATATACCTAACTAATTATTCTAAAATAGGTTGCTTAGCCTTTGCAATATATGCACCAAAGAAGCAATATATAAATTTGACTTCAATGGTTTTTATTTCATAAAACTACTTCTGTGTATCTAGTAATTAGTAATAAAATAAAATAAATGTTAAGAGATACCATGGATTCATCTATGTTAATTATTTCATTGACAGGGAAGGAAGAATGTCATGAAGATTTTGACGAAAATGCTAGACGAGAGGAAGAGGGCCTCACGACAAGATAGCGTTGACTTTCTCGATCTCCTACTCGATGATTTGAAAAAGGAGAAGCTTCTAAGGAACGAGAAAATTGCTTTGGATCTGCTTTTCTTGCTACTCTTCGTGGGCTTTGAGACCACGTCATCTGGGATAACTGCCGCACTCAAATTCCTAACGGACGATCCCAAGGCCCTGCAGGAACTTATAGTAAGTGGAGAAAATGCTCAGCAAGTGGACTTGGGAGCCCTCATTTTCAATCCAAATAATGTTTTGCTTTGGAGTACACAACTCACCTGCACTACCTCACTTGCATGTCTCTTCTAGACAACACTTTACTTTATTGAACATATGACTCGATCAATCAGTGTGATGGTTCCAGGAGGAGCACCAGAGCATTCGAAAAAGAAGGGTTGATCCTGACTCTGAAATCACATGGGAGGAATACAAGTCCATGAAATTTACATCTCATGTATATGTCTCGCTTCAGCCCTTTCTTTTCAATGGCATCAACATACAAAGTTCTAAACTTGCTCATGATTAGTGCATATTTAATATCATAAGCACCTCTACAATATCACGTGTGTTTATCTGCTTAATTATTATTTTGTAGGTTATACATGAAGCATTAAGGCTGAGTAACATCGCTCCGGTAATGTTTAGAAAAGCCACAGAGGATGTTCATATAAAAGGTAAATATTTTTAGAAGGAAACTACTGTGACATCTAGAACTAACCGTTCATAGATGTATCCTAACTTGGAGACAATTATAGCTATATCATGTTAAGTATATGGGATCCTACTATATATGTATCCTAACTTGTATTAACATTTTTTATATGATCATGATTCATGCAGGTTACACTATCCCAAAAGGATCAAAGATCATGACTGATCCTTCTAGTGTTCATCTGGATTCTACAGTTTACAAGGATCCCATTGTGTTCAATCCATGGAGGTGGAAGGTTTGTCTACTCTATAGGAAATATCAAATGCACAAATTTTAAAGAATAAATAAAGGGCCAAAGCAATGCCCATCGATAGAAAAGGCTCCCGGAATACATGGCATGTTATCCTTATTTTCCTGTATATTAATGTGTTCCTAAATTATTAATAAGGTGCATCCACAACAGTAGCTCAAATTTTCTGTTATGACAGAGAAAATTTAGCTCAAGAGGTTCCTGAAAAAAGTAGCTCATGCATGATTGGTACAATCCTCACTAAGTGAAGTTTAAATTATTGAAGACAATTAATTTAGGCGTGAAGGAGTATTGTACAGTTTTGATAAAGAAAATATAGGAGAGTCCAAGGCTAATTAACATGTTCATTTGTTTTATGCCTAAAATTTTCTTCGTCGGAGAAAAGGTTACGGGGTCTAGGAATATATATAAGGCAAGGGAGTAAACCATAGTACAAAAACATATGACTCTGAAACATAGCTATAACCTATATGTGCAGGGTACTACTGTTGAACCAGTTGGTGGTACCTCCAAGGAATTCATGGCCTTTGGAGGCGGGGTGCGGTTATGTGTTGGTGCTGACTTTGCTAAGTTGCAAATGGCTATCTTCCTTCATTGCTTAGTTACTAAATACAGGTGAAGTTATCTTACTTGTATTTGATGAAGTATACTAATAAATAATAATTGCTATAGCAACAGAAACACATTGGAGTGATGAGTGCTACCCATGTACTTATAGATTTCCTTTTGGCATGTTAAAGAAACCACTACAAGGAAATATTGTCTAATCATACTCTCATGTCTCCTTAACTAGAGATCTTTCTTGCAACCTTCAACAACACAGAAGGAGAATCACAAAAGTTTAGTGCTACACTATGTGGCACAAGACACACGGCTAGTTAACAATTTATGCAAGAAATGAAAAACAAGGAATAAAAGATATAGCAAACCCTATGCTAAACATGTATATTGACTCTCTAGACGTAAGATTGAGCATGTTACATGTGCTAAGTAGAAAAAGTAGTATAATACAATATACACGCAATGCAAAACCGGAGACTACAAACAAAACAATTTTGAGCTCTTTTGAGACGTATGGTTATATGTATACATGTGTTGTTTTACAACATTGTACATAGATCTTGAATTTCTAAACTTTAAACTTTTGTTCAGTGCAGATGGAAAGCGATCAAGGGAGGAACCATGTCGCTTTCTCCGGGACTGCAATTTCCCGGTGGTTTTCACATCCAACTTCTCCCAAGAGCTTAATTTGTGGTGGATTGCTGCAATGTGTACAATGTCTCTATGTATGCCTCCAGAGGATATGTGGTGTAGTCGTTTAGTTTGTTATATATAATCTGGCTAGTAATCGACTCATGGAACGAAGATTGGTAATAACCCTTCATCATGAAACATAAGGGCTAGTGAGCATAAACTATATGTATTTCTTATTTTTGTTCATCCTTGTGCGACCTATCAATGTACGATTTGCTAGAAACATGTATTTCTTTTACTACACTCCCAATATTTTGTCCAAAGTGTATTTCTTGTTCTCTAGTTCTCCTTATTTACTTGGCGTTCTTTATGAACTAAAGCTACATTATTGGTTCCTAATGCATATAGTAATTGCTTTGGCTAGGATATATATTTTCGTACTAGTTTTCCCTCTGAGATAAATAATATTGCATCAAATTTCCAACTTAAACCGTGACCTGGCGAGTTAAAATGTAGATGGTAAATTTTAAGAACCCAAGCTTGGCTTCAAACCAATCATAAACTTTAAGTTCACCATTTCAGCTTGTAAGCCCTCGGTATTAAAACCTAAACCTGGAAGCCAAGTGGGGTTGTGGACTGGATTTAATTGCCATCCACACCAAGTTGATGCTTTGTCAATCAGAAGCATGTTGACAATAGCAAAAGTCATACCTATGTAATTTAAATTGCACTACAACTAGGGACTATCAGGGGCCATTTCTTGCAGAAAAATTCTCATACATATGTTCAGGATATCGGTAACTGGTAGCATATCGGTTGGGTGCTGAGTAGGGATTAATCAGCAAATCGGCCTATTAACTGGATTTATCAATAGGTTAGCAATCAAATCAGCACTGAGAACAGATACATAATAGACAAATAGTCAATATATGGGCATATGCACTCAACCTATTGCTTCTGTAGGCCCAAAAGCACATTAAATCCATGCACCTCCTTCCCCCATGACCTATCTTTATCTCCACCAGCCACAACCACCACACAATTCTCTTCGTATCTCATCTTCTCCCACCTTCATCACCACCATGTTGCCCTATCATCTACTCCAGCCACCCCTCTTATACCTGCATCACCTCCCTTGTTGCCACATCAACACGCGTGAAAGGTAGAGTAGCAGGAACTTTCGGCGTATGTGTGGGCGTGAGGAGAGCATAGGAGCGGGAATATCCCTGATTACTCGGCCTGAAAAGTGATTAATCGTCTTGTCAGAGAGATCAAGCGCATGTTCTAGTTAATGTGATGAATAGAACCTATTCTTATCGCTCTACCCCCGTGGAGCGGTTAACTAGCAGTTAAATCTGTTAATCGGACGATATCTGTAATGGGTAGTAATTAGAACTACTGAGACTGAAAAGGTATAACACGAGTCAGTCTTGTGCATGAATCTCGATGGAACCCAAGCGTCGGGATAAGGGGAGTGAGAACGCTCGAGAGTATTCATGCCTTTCCCTTTGTAACAATGTACAAACAACATGTTACTCATGTCGTGGCGATGGAGGCAATGACCATGCATGACAGATTATTCCTGGAAAATTCTATGGGATTCTGATACGTCTCCAACATATCTATAATTTTTATTGTTTCATGCTATTATATTATAAATCTTGTATTCTTTATATGTCATTTTATAGCAGTTTTATAGACTAACCTATTAACTTAGTGCCCAGTGTCAGTTCCTATTTTTTCCCATTTCCTTGTTTCACATAAATCTCATTTCAAACGAAGTCCAAACACAATGAAATTTTACAGTGATTTTTCTGGACTAGAAGAGACCCTAGAAGCTTCGCTGAGAGATCAGAAGATGCATGAGGGAGCGACAAGCTCACACGGCACACCCCACAGGGGGAGGTGCGCCATCTGCACTTGTGGGGCCCACATGGCTCCGTTTGACCTAATCTCTGGCCTATAAAATTCCCTAATATTAACATTGTCCCTTCTCTCTTTCCTCTCAACTTTTTTCTTTTTCCCCTTTTTTTTGTTTTATTTTTTCCACCCGGTTCGTCATCCCGACTTGTGGGGGAATCATAGTCTCCATCATCCTTTCCTCACTGGGACAATGCTCTAATAATGATGGTCATCACACTTCTATTTACTTACAACTCGATAAACTGAAACATATGAGTCTATATGTATGCCTCTGGCAGTGTACCAGGATGTGCAATGATCTAGCATAACATATATAAAAAATGATGAATGGTGGCTGAGCCACAAATACTAGGTCAGCTATGTGATCATGCAAAGCAATATGATAATGAACATGTATGTAATAAAATATGGAACGATGGAATTTGCATGGCAATATATCTCGGAATGGCTATGAAAATGTCATAATAGGTAGGTATGGTAGCTGTTATGAGGAATATATAAGGAGTCTTATGTGCAATAGAGTGTATCATATCACGGGGTTTGGATGCACCGACGAATTTTGCACTGACTCTCGGGGTGAGAAAGGGAAATGCAGGGTACCGAAGAAGCTAGCAAATTGCAGAAAGGTAAGAGCGCGTATAATGCATGGACTCACATTAGTCATAAAGAACTCACATACTTATTGTGAAAGTTTATTAGTCCTCGAAGCAAATTATTACTCGCATGCCTCTAGGGGGATAGATTGGTAGGAAAAGACCATTTCTCATCCCCGACCGCCACTCATAAGGTAAACACTCAATAATAAATCATGCTCCAACTTCACCACATAACTAGAGACTATACGTGCATGCTTCGGGAATCACAAACCTTAACATCAATATTCTTACTAAACCACAATCATTCACTAATACATCCACATATTACCATCTTAATATCGCAAAACTATTGCAAGGAATCAAACATATCATATTCAATGATCTACATGAAAGTTTTTTATATCCCTCTTGAATACCTATCCTTTATGGACTAGTCTTATAACCCGTGCAAATTGCCATTACTATTTATTAGACTCTCAAAAAGATTTAAGTGAAGCATGAGAGTGCAACTATTTCTTTAAAATATAACCACTGTCATGCTTTAAAAGATATAAGTGAAGCACTAGAGCAACTGTCTAGCTCAAAAGGTATAAGTGAATCACATAGATTATCCTAACAAATCATGAATAAATGTGTGTCCCTCTCAAAAGATGTGTCCAGAAAATAGTGATTGTGGCAAACTAAAAAGAAAGCAAAGCAAAAACTACTGGCATAAGACGCTCCAAGCAAAACTCATATCATGTGATGAATAAAAATATATAGCTCCAAGTGACATACCGATAGACCAGGGCATCCCCAAGCCCCGGACCTTAATAGAATTTACACTAACGCAATGGCAATCATCCTTTCATTCAATAAAAGTATCTCAATAGCATTTTCTTTTATCACATCTTCTTTTTTAGCTATTGGTTTACAACATGCAACAAGTTTGAAAAGATTAGCAAGTGGATGAGGATCCATATGTCTTTACTTTTCCTTTCTGTTTTGGTGTGAAGACATGAAGACAATAAAAGCAAGCAAGCAAACGGGCAAACAAAATATTTTTGTGTTTTTTATTTTTTATGAGAAGTGGAGAGATGAAAATGAGAGGAAAATGCAAATAAAAAGTAGAGCAAGTAGATGATAGTTTGTGTGAAGGTACTTGATAGGTTTTGATGATGTCTCCCCAGCAACGGCATCAGAAATTCTTCCTGCTACTTGCGAGCTGCGTTGGGATTTTCCCCGAAGAGGAGGGGAGATGCAGTACAGTAGAGATAAGTATTTCCCTCAGTGGGAACCAAGGTTTATCGAACCAATAGAAGAATCATGAAAGCCT
Organism: Triticum aestivum; assembly: GCF_018294505.1. Lineage (NCBI taxonomy): Eukaryota > Viridiplantae > Streptophyta > Magnoliopsida > Poales > Poaceae > Triticum > Triticum aestivum. Next base: position 73,963,692 of record NC_057814.1, on the reverse strand, counting down.
CGTGAACAGCACCTGCACACACCAAAGCAAATACTTGCACCCAACGCGGGCAAGAGGGTTTTCAATCCCCTTGAACTCGTTACTTGAAAAGACAAAATCTTGTAGTGGTAGATATATAAATTGCAAAACAAAATAAAAGAAATAAAATTGCAACATAGTATTTTGGATTTTTAATATGATTAAAGTAGACCCCGGGGCCATAGTTTTCACTAGAGGCTTCTCTCTCGAACACATAGCATACAGTGGATGAATAAATTACTATTGGGCAATTGATAGAAAAGCGCATAGTTATGACGATATTCAAGGCAATGATCATGTATATAGGCATCACGTCAAAGACAATAGACTGACTCCTGCCTGCATCTACTACTATTACTCCACCAATCGACCGCTCTCCAGTATGAATCTATGGTATTAAGTTCATAAAAATGGAGTAATGCCTTAAACAAGATGACATGATGTAGACAAAGTAAACTCAATCAATATGAATAAACCCCATGTTTTAACCTTAATGTCAACAATACAAATACGTGTCTTGTCCCCTTCTGTCACTGGGATATAGAGCACCGCAAGATTGAACCCATTACAAAGCACCTCTCCCACTGAAGATAAATCAATCTAGTTGGCCAAACCAAACAGATAGATCCGAGAGAAATACAAGTTATAACAATCATGCATAATAAAGTTCAAAAAAGATTCAATTATTTCTCATGAATATTCAGATCATAAACCCACAATTCATTGGGTCCCAACAAACATACCACAAAAGAAGATTACTTCGGATAAAACTCCTAGAAGATAGAGGAGAACAGTGTATTGAAGATCAAAGAGAGATAAGAAGCCATCTAGCTACTAGCTATGGACCCGTAGGTGTGGTGAACTACTCACGCATCATCAGAATGCAGCAAGGATGATGTAGAAGCCCTCTGTGATCGATTTCCCCTCTGGCAGAGTACCGGAAAAGGCCTGCAGATGGGATCCCAGAAGAACAGAAGCATGTGATGGGGAAAAAGTGTTTCGGGTGGCTCTCTGTTGGTTTGGGAACATTTTTGAATTTATAGAGGTGAAATTAGGTCAAGGGGTGCTACCGGAGGGGGCACAAGCTCGAGGGGCACGACAACCCCCCTGGGGTGTGCCCTGTGAGCTTGTGGATCTCCTATAGCTCTTCTGGCCTCCTCCCGAACATTCTAGGGTCCCTTTTGGTCTAGAAAAAATCATCGTAAAATTTCATCGCGTTTGGACTTCGTTTGGTACTGATTTTCTAAAAAGCCAAAAATAAACAAAAAAAAGGAACTAACACTGGGCACTGGGTTTATAAGTTAGTCTCAAAAATGATATAAAATAGGATATAAATGCATATAAAGCATCCAAGATTGATAATATAATAGCATGGAACAATCAAACATTGTAGATATGTCGGAGACGTATCAGGGACGTGGTATGAGCGGAGGGCCCTAAGCCGACAATCCCAATTCCCTTTGTTAGGAGGGAACCAAACGATCCCAATTCCAAGATCACGCCATTATGTGATGTGTTCCCACTAAATGAGTCAGCTGAAAACAATTACTTGCTTTTTGTTTACATTTACAAAAAAGGACCGACCAACATTAACTGTGACATTGAGACTCGTCACACAAAATTGACATGCCTAATGACGGCCCAGTACGTCATGAAAAATCAACCCGGAACATCGCCAAAGCTGCCGAGGATGCTGCCCCCAGCGGGAAAACTCATGACGGTGGACCGTCACGAAAAATGATCTTTGACTACCTTTCATGTTTCTGTTGGGGAACGTAGTAATTTCAAAAAAAATCCTACGCGCACGCAAGATCATGGTGATGCATAGCAACAAGAGGGGAGAGTATCGTCCACGTACCCTCGTAGACCGTAAGCGGAAGCATTATGAGAACACGGTTGATGTAGTCGTACGTCTTCACGATCCGACCGATCCAAGTACCGAACGCACGGCACCTCCGAGTTCAGCACACGTTCAGCTCGGTGACGTCCCACAACCTACGATCCAGCAGAGCTTCGTGGGAGAGTTCCGTCAACACGACGGCGTGATGACGGTGATGATATTGCTACCGACGCAGGGCTTCGCCTAAGCACCGCTACGATATGACCGGGGTGGATTATGGTGGAGGGGGGCACCGCACACGGCTAAAAGATCAGTGATCAACTTGTGTGTCTATGGGGTGCCCCCTTGCCACGTACATAAAGGAGTGGAGGAGGGGGAGGGGGCTGGCCCCTATGGCGTGCCCTGGAGGAGTCCTACTCCCACCGGGAGTAGGATCCCCCCCCCCTTCCCTAGTTGGACTAGGAGAGAAGGAAGGGAGAGAGAGGGAGGAAGGAAAGGGGGGCTCCGCCCCCCCCTCCTAGTCCAATTCAGACCAGAGGGGGAGGGGGCGCGGCCTGCCCTGGCCTCCTCTCTCTCTCTCTCTCTCTCCACTTTGGCCCATTAAGGCCCATACAATTACCGGGGAGTTCCGGTAACCTCCCGGTACTCTGGTAAAATCCCGATTTCACCCGGAACCATTCCGATGTCCAAATATAGGCTTCCAATATATCGATCTTTACGTCTCGACCATTTCGAGACTCCTCGTCATGTCCGTGATCATATCCGGGACTCCGACCTACCTTCGGTACATCAAAACACAAAAACTCATAATACCGATCGTCACAGAACTTTAAACGTGCGGACCCTACGAGTTCGAAAACTATGTAGACATGACCGAGACACGTCTCCGGTCAATAACCAATAGCGGAACCTGGATGCTCATATTGGTTCCTACATATTCTACGCAGATCTTTATCGGTCAAACCGCATAACAACATACGTTGTTTCCTTTGTCATCGGTATATTACTTGCCCGAGATTCGATCATCGGTATCTCAATACCTAGTTCAATTTCGTTATCGGCAAGTCTCTTTACTCATTCCGTAATACATCATCCCGCAACTAACTCATTAGTTACATTGCTTGCAAGCTTATAGTGATGTGCATTACCGAGAGGGCCCAGATATACCTCTCCGATACTCGGAGTGACAAATCCTAACCTTGATCTATGCCAACCCAACAAACACCTTCGGAGACACCTGTAGAGCGTCTTTATAATCACCCAGTTACGTTGTGACGTTTGATAGCACACAAGGTGTTCCTCCGGTATTCCGGAGTTGCATAATCTCATAGTTATAGGAACATGTATAAGTCATGAAGAAAGCAATAGCAACATACTAAACGATTGAGTGCTAAGCTAACGGAATGGGTCAAGTCAATCACGTCATTCTCCTAATGAGGTGATCTCGTTAATCAAATAACAACTTATGTCTATGGCTAAGAAACATAACCATCTTTGATTAACGAGCTAGTCAAGTAGAGGCATACTAGTGACACTCTGTTTGTCTATGTATTCACACATGTATTATGTTTCTGGTTAATACAATTCTAGCATGAATAATAAACATTTATCATGATATAAGGAAATATAAATAACAACTTTATTATTGCCTCTAGGGCATATTTCCTTCAGTCTCCCACTTGCACTAGAGTCAATAATCTAGTTCACATCGCCATGTGATTTAACACCAATAGTTCACATCACCATGTGATTAATATCCATAGTTCACATCGCCATGTGGCCAACACTCAAAGGTTTTACTAGAGTCAGTAATCTAGTTCACATCGCCATGTGATTAACACCCAAAGAGTACTAAGGTGTGATCATGTTTTGCTTGTGAGAGAAGTTTAGACAACGGGTCTGCCAAATTCAGATCCGTATGTATTTTGCAAATTTCTATGTCTACAATGCTCTGCACAGAGCTACTTTAGCTAATTGCTCCCACTTTCAATATGTATCTAGATTGAGACTTAGAGTCATCTGGATCAGTGTCAAAACTTGCATTGACGTAACCCTTTACGACGAACCTTTTGTCACCTCCATAATCAAGAAACATATCCTTATTCCACTAAGGATAATTTTGACCGCTATTCGTGATCTACTCCTAGATCACTATTGTTCTCCCTTGCCAAAATCAGTGTAGGGTATACAATAGATCTGGTACACAGCATGGCATACTTTATAGAACCTATGGCTGAGGCATAGGGAATGACTTTCATTCTTTTTCTATCTTCTGTCGTGGTCAGGCTTCGAGTCTTACTCAATTTCACACCTTGTAACACAGGCAAGAAATCTTTCTTTGACTGTTCCATTTTGAACTACTTCAAAATCTTGTCAAGGTAAACTCATTGAAAAAACTTATCAAGCGTCTTGATCTATCTCTATAGATCTTGATGCTCAATATGTAAGCAGCTTCACCGAGGTCTTTCTTTGAAAAACTCCTTTCAAATACTCCTTTATGCTTTCCAGAAAATTCAACATTATTTCTGATCAACATTATTTCTGATCAACAATATGTTATTCACATATATTTATCAGAAATGTTGTAGTGCTCCCACTCACTTTCTTGTAAATACAGGCTTCACCACAAGTCTGTATAAAACTATATGCTTTGATCAACTCATCAAAGCATATATTCCAACTTCGAGATGCTTGCACCAGTCCATAGATGGATCGCTGGAGCTTGCACATTTTTGTTAGCACCTTTAGGATCGACAAAACCTTCTGGTTGCATCATATACAACTCTTCTTCCAGAAATCCATTCAGGAATGCAGTCTTTACATCCATTTGCCAGATTTCAGAAAATGGGCAATTTGCTAGCATGATTCGGACAGACTTAAGCATCGCTACGAGTGAGAAAATCACATCGTAGTCAACACCTTGAACTTTGTCAAAAACTTTTTCGACAAGTCCAGCTTTGTAGATAGTAACACTACTATCAGCATCCATCTTCCTCTTGAAGATTCATTTATTTTCTATGGCTTGCCGATCATCGGGCAAGTCAACCAAAGTCCACACTTTGTTCTCATACATGGATCCCATCTCAGATTTCATGGCCTCAAGCCATTTCGCGGAATCTGGGCTCATCGTCGCTTCCTCATAGTTCGTAGGTTCATCATGGTTAAGTAACATGTCCTCCAGAACAGGATTACCGTACCTGTCTGGTGCGGATCTCACTCTGGTTGACCTACGAGGTTCGGTAGTAACTTGACCTGAAGTTACATGATCATCATCATTAGCTTCCTCACTAATTGGTGTAGGAGTCATAGGAACAGATTTCTGTGATGAACTACTTTCCAATAAGGGAGCAGGTACAGTTACCTCATCAAGTTCTACTTTCCTCCCACTCACTTCTTTCGAGAGAAACTCCTTCTTTAGGATCCATTCTTAGCAACGAATGTCTTGCCTTCGGATCTGTGATAGAAGGTGTACCCAACAGTCTCCTTTGGGTATCCTATGAAGACACATTTCTCCGATTTGGGTTCGAGCTTATCAGGCTGAAGCTTTTTCACATAAGCATCGCAGCCCCAAACTTTAAGAAACGACAACTTTGGTTTCTTGCCAAACCACGGTTCATATGGTGTCGTCTCAACGGATTTAGATGGTGCCCTATTTAACGTGAATGCACCTATCTCTAATGCATAACCCCAAAACGATAGTGGTAAATCGGTAAGAGACATCATAGGTTGCACCATATCTAATAAAGTACGGTTACGATGTTCAGACACACCATTAAAAGAACTTGCATGACATCTTTTGTCCTACCCTCCCGTGGCAGCGGGGTCCTAATGGAAACTAAGGGATATTAAGGCCTCCTTTTAATGGAGTACTGGACCAAAACATTAACACATAGTGAATATATGAACTCCTCAAACTACGGTCATCACCGGGAGTGGTCCCGATTATTGTCACTTCGGGGTTGCCGGATCATAACACATAGTAGGTGACTATAGACTTGCAAGATAGGATCAAGAACTCACATATATTCATGAAAACATAATAGGTTCAGATCTGAAATCATGGCACTCGGGCCCTAGTGACAAGCATTAAGCATAGCAAAGTCATAGCAACATCAATCTCAGAACATAGTGGATACTAGGGATCAAGCCCTAACAAAACTAACTCGATTACATGATAAATCTCATCCAACCCATCACCGTCCAGCAAGCCTACGATGGAATTACTCACGCACAGCGGTGAGCATCATGAAATTGGTGATGGAGGATGGTTGATGATGACGGCGACGACTGATTCCCCTCTCCGGAGCCTCGAACGGACTCCAGATCAGCCCTCCCGAGAGAGTTTAGGGCTTGGCGGCGGCTCCGTATCGTAAAACGCGATGAATCCTTCTCTCTGATTTTTTCCTCCCCGAACACGAATATATGGAAATGGAGTTGAGGTCGGTGGAGCTCCAGGGGGGCCACAAGGCAGGGGGCGTGCCCCCCAGCCTCGTGGCAAGGGTGTGGGCCCCCTGGCCTTTGATTCTTTCGCCAGTATTTTTTATTACTTCCAAAAATAATCTCCGTGGAGTTTCAGGTCATTCCGAGAACTTTTGTTTCTGCACATAAATAACACCATGGCAATTCTGCTGAAAACAGCGTCAGTCCGGGTTAGTTCCATTCAAATCATGCAAGTTAGAGTCCAAAACAAGGGCAAAAGTGTTTGGAAAAGTAGATACGACGGAGACGTATCAACTCCCCCAAGCTTAAACCTTTGCTTATCCTCAAGAAATTCAGTTGATAAACTGAAAGTGATAAAGAAAAACTTTTACAAACTCTGTTTGCTCTTGTTGTTGTAAATATATAAAGCTAGCATTCAAGTTTTCAGCAAAGATTATGAACTAAGCATATTCACAATAACTCTTAGGTCTCATGTTTACTCATATCAATGGCATAATCAACTAGCGAGCAATAATAATAAATCTCGGATGACAACACTTTCTCAAAACAATCATAATATGATATAACAAGATGGTATCTCGCTAGCCCTTTCTGAGACCGCAAAACATAAATGCAGAGCACCTTTAAAGATCAAGGACTGACTAGACATTGTAATTCATGGTAAAAGAGATCCAGTCATAGTCATACCCAATATAAATTAATAGTAATGGATGCAAATGACAGCGGTGCTCTCCAGCTGGTGCTTTTTAATAAGAGGGTGATGACTCAACATAAAAGTAAATAGATAGGCCCTTCGCAGAGGGAAGCAGGGATTTGTAGAGGTGCCAGAGCTCGGTTTTGAAATAGAGATAAATAATATTTTGAGCAGCATACTTTCATTGTCAACATAACAACCAAGAGATGGCGATATCTTCCATGCTATACACATTATAGGCGGTTCCCTAACAGAATGGTAAAGTTTATACTCCCCCTCCACCAACAAGCATCAATCCATGGCTTGCTCGAAACAACGAGTGCCTCCAACTAACAACAGTCCCGGGGTTGTTTTGTTTGCAATTATTTTGATTTGATTTGCATAAAGCATGGGACTGGGCATCCCGGTGACCAGCCATTTTCTCGTGAGTGAGGAGCGGAGTCCACTCCTCTTGATAATAACCCGCCTAGCATGGAATTAAGATACGGACAGCCCTAGTTGATACATGAGCTATTCGAGCATACAAAACAGAATTTCATTTGAAGGTTTGGAGTTTGGCACATACAAAATTACTTGGAACGGCAGGTAGATACCGCATATAGGAAGGTATGGTGGACTCATATGGAATAACTTTGGGGTTTAAGGGATTGGATGCACAAGCAGTATTCCCGCTTAGTACAAGTGAAGGCTAGCAAAAGACTGGGAAGTGACCAACTAGAGAGCGACAACAGTCATGAACATGCATTAAAATTAATAAACATTGAGTGCAAGCATGAGTAGGATATAATCCACCATGAACATAAATATCGTGAAGGCTATGTTGATTTTGTTTCAACTACATGCGTGAACATGTGCCAAGTCCAGTCACTTGAATCATTCAAAGGAGGATACCACCCCATCATACCACATCACAACCATTTTAATAGCATGTTGGCATGCAAGGTAAACCATTATAAGCTCCTAGCTAATTAAGCATGGCATAAGCAACTATAATCTCTAATTGTCATTGCAAACATGTTTATTCATAATAGGCTGAATCAGGAACGATGAACTAATCATATTTACAAAAACAAGAGAGGTCGAGTTCATACCAGCTTCTCTCATCTCAATCGATTCATCATATATCGTCATTATTGCCTTTCACTTGCACGACCGAATGATGTGAATAATAATAATAGTGCACGTGCATTGGACTAAGCTGGAATCTGCGAGCATTCAATAAACAGGAGAAGACAAGGCAGTATGGCTCTTGGGTTAATCAACAATTTAATGATGGTCTTCTCCTATCGACCCCCAAAGAAAAGAAATTATTTACACGGGAAAGCTCCCAACAAGCAAAAGAAGAACAGGAAATATTTTTTTGAGTTTTCTTTTTAATTATTACTACTACAGCAAGAAAAGTAAACTAGCTAAAAGCTACTACTAATTTTTTTTTGGTTTTTCTTAAGGTTTTTCAAACACACAAGAAGAAAGCAAGAAAAAAAGGAAAAAAAACTAGCATGGATATTACAGCGAAATAGTATGAGCACCGACAACTAGCATGAGTGTGTGAACATGAATGTAATGTCGGTGGGAAATACGTACTCCCCCAAGCTTAGGCTTTTGGCCTAAGTTGGTTTATTGCCACGGATGGCCTGGCGGATATCCAAAATTGTAGTTGGGGTCGTACTGAGATGCAGCAGTCATTGCATTATGGGCTACAGCTTGGAGGCGAGTGATACGTCCATTTTGCATCATGCTTTTATATCGATATTTATCGCATTATGGGCTGTTATTACACGTTATGTCACAATATTTATGCCTATTCTCTCTTATTTTACAAGGTCTACATAAGGAGGGAGAATGCTGGCAGCTGGAATTTGGGCTGGAAAAGGAGCAAATATTAGAGACCTATTCTGCGCAACTCCAAAAGTCCTGAAACTCCACGAAAGTTATTTTTGGAAATAATAAAAAATACTGAGCGGAAGAAATACGTCAGGGGGGGCACCACCTATCCACGAGGGTGGGGGCCGCGCCCTACCCCCCAGGGCGCGCCCCCCTGCCTCGTGGGCCCCCTGTTGGCTCTCCGGTGGCCATCTTCTGCTATATGAAGTCTTTCGTCGAGAAAAAAAATCATAAGCAACCTTTCGGGACGAGACTCCGCCGCCACGAGGCGGAACCTTGGCGGAACCAATCTAGGGCTCCGGCAGAGCTGTTCTGCCGGGGACACTTCCCTCCGGGAGGGGGAAATCATCGCCATCGTCATCACCAACGCTCCTCTCATCGGGAGAGGGCAATCTCCATCAACATCTTCACCAGCACCATCTCCTCTCAAAACCCTAGTTCATCTCTTGTATCCAATTCTTGTCTCCAAGTCCGGGATTGGTACTAGTAGGTTGCTAGTAGTGTTGATTACTCCTTGTAGTTGATGCTAGTTGGTTTATTTGGTGGAAGATCATATGTTCAGATCCTTTATGCATATTAATACCCCTCTGATTATGAACATGAATATGCTTTGTGAGTAGTTACGTTTGTTCCTGAGGACATGGGAGAAGTCTTGCTATTAGTAGTCATGTGAATTTGGTATTCGTTCGATATTTTGATGAGATGTATGTTGTCTATCCTCTAGTGGTGTTATGTGAACGTCGACTACATAACACTTCACCATTATTTGGGCCTAGAGGAAGGCATTGGGAAGTAATAAGTAGATGATGGGTTGCTAGAGTGACAGAAGCTTAAACCCTAGTTTATGCGTTGCTTCGTAAGGGGCTGATTTGGATCCATATGTTTCATGCTATGGTTAGGTTTACCTTAATACTTTTGTTGTAGTTGCGGATGCTTGCAATAGAGGTTAATCATAAGTGGGATGCTTGTTCAAGTAAGAACAGCACCCAAGCACCGGTCCACCCACATATCAAATTATCAAAGTACCGAACGCGAATCATATGAACGTGATGAAAACTAGCTTGACGATAATTCCCATGTGTCCTCGGGAGCGCTTTTCTCTATATAAGAGTTTGTCCAGGCTTGTCCTTTGCTACAAAAAGGATTGGGCCACCTTGCTGCACTTTATTTACTTTTGTTACTTGTTGCTCGTTACAAATTATCCTATCACAAAACTATCTGTTACCACTTATTTCAGTACTTGCAGAGAATACCTTGCTGAAAACCGCTTATCATTTCCTTCTGCTCCTCGTTGGGTTCGACACTCTTACTTATCGAAAGGACTACGATAGATCCCCTATACTTGTGGGTCATCAAGACTCTTTTCTGGCGCCGTTGCCGGGGAGTGAAGCGCCTTTGGTAGGTGGAATTTGGTAAGGAAAAATTTATATAGTGTGCTGAAATTTACTGTCACTTGTTACTATGGAAAGTAATCCTCTGAGGGGCTTGTTCGGGGTATCTTCACCCCGACCAGTAGAGCAAAGAGTTGCTCCTCAACCTACTGAACCTACTGAAAATGAAAATGAAATGAAATGTTCACTTTGAGATTCCTTCGGGTATGTTAGAAAAACTGCTAGCTAATCCTTTTGCAGGAGATGGAACAAAGCATCCTGATGAGCACCTAATATATGTGGATGAAGTTTGTGGATTATTTAAGCTTGCAGGTGTACCCGGTGATGTTATTAAGAGGAAGGTCTTCCCTTTATCTTTGAAGGGAGACGCATCGACATGGTATAGGCTATGTGATGATACGGGATCATGGAACTACAAACGATTGAAATTGGAATTTCATCAGAAATTTTATCCTATGCATCTTGTTCATCGTGATCGCAATTATATATATAATTTTTGGCCTCGCGAAGGAGAAAGCATCGCTCAAGCTTGGGGGAGGCTTAAATCAATGTTATATTCATGCCCCAATCATGAGCTCTCAAGAGAAATAATTATTCAAAGTTTTTATGCTCGGCTTTCTGATAACAATCGCACCATGCTCGATACTTCTTGTGCTGGCTCTTTTATGATGAAGACTATTGAATTCAAATGGAATTTATTGGATAGAATTAAACGCAACTCTGAAGATTGGGATCTCGACGAAGGTAAGGAGTCAGGTATGACACCTAAGTTTGATTGTGTTAAATCTTTTATGGATACCGATGTTTTCCGTAAATTTAGCACTAAATATGGACTTGACTCTGAGATAGTAGCTTCTTTCTGTGAATCTTTTGCTACTTATGTTGATCTCCCCAAGGAGAAGTGGTTTAAATATCATCCTCCCATAGAAGTAAAAGTAGCTGCACCTACTAAAGTTGAAGAAAAGACTATCACTTATAATGATCCTGTTGTTCCTACTTCTTATGTTGAGAAACCACCTTTCCCTGTTAGGATAAAGGATCATGCTAAAGCTTCAACTGTGGTTCGTAAAAGCAATATTAGAACTTATACACCTCCTGAGCAGATTAAAGTTGAACCTAATATTGCTATTGTTAAAGATCTCTTGTCTGATAATATTGATGGGCATGTTGTTTATTTTTGTGAGAAAACTGCTAGAATTGCTAAACCCTGTGCTAAAGATAAACATAGACCTGTGGTAGGCATGCCTGTTATTTCTGTTAAAATAGGAGATCATTGTTATCATGGCTTATGTGATATGGGTGCTAGTGCTAGTGCATACCTATTGACTTATACAAAGAAATTAAGCATGATATTGCACCTGCTGAGTTAGAAGATATTGATGTCACAATTAAACTTGCCAATAGAGATACTATTTCACCAATGGGAATTGTTAGAGATGTTGAAGTCTTGTGTGGGAAAACTAAATATCCTGCTGATTTTCTTGTTCTTGGTTCCCCACAAGATAGCTTTTGTCCCATTATATTTGGTAGACCCTTCTTGAACACTGTTAATGCTAAGATAGACTGCGAAAAGGATGTTGTTACTATTGGTTTGGGTGATATGTCTCATGAGTTTAATTTCTCTAAATTTAGTAGACAACACCGTGAAGAGGAATTACCTAGTAAGGATGAAATTATTGGTCTTGCTTCTATTGCCGTACCTCCTAGTGATCCTTTAGAACAATATTTGCTAGACCATGAAAATGATATGTTTATGAATGAAAGAAGGGAAATAGATGAAGTGTTCTTTAAACAGGAACCTATCCTGAAACACAATTTGCCTGTTGAAATCCTAGGGGATCCTCCTCCACCCAAGGGTGATCCCGTGTTTGAGCTTAAACCGTTGCCTGATACTCTTAAATATGCTTATCTTGATGAAAAGAAGATATATCCTGTTATTATTAGTGCTAACCTTTCAGAGCATGAAGAAGAGAGATTATTGAAAACTCTGAAGAAGCACCGTGCTGCTATTGGATATACTCTTGATGATCTTAAGGGCATTAGTCCCACTCTATGTCAACATAAAATAAATTTGGAAGAAGATGCCAAACCAGTTCGTGATCATCAACGAAGGCTGAATCCTAAGATGAAAGAAGTGGTAAGAAAGGAAATACTAAAGCTCCTTGAGGCAGGTATAATTTATCCCGTTGCTGATAGTCAGTGGGTAAGTCCTGTCCATTGTGTCCCTAAGAAGGGAGGTATTACCGTCGTTCCTAATGATAAAGATGAATTGATTCCGCAAAGAATTATTACAGGTTATAGGATGGTAATTGATTTCCGCAAATTAAATAAGGCCACTAAGAAAGATCATTACCCCTTACCTTTTATCGATCAAATGCTAGAAAGATTATCCAAACATACACATTTTTGCTTTCTAGATGGTTATTCTGGTTTCTCTCAAATACCTGTGTCAGCCAATGATCAATCAAAGACTACTTTTACTTGCCCTTTTGGTACTTTTGCTTATAGACGTATGCCTTTTGGTTTATGTAATGCACCTGCTACCTTTCAAAGATGCATGATGGCTATATTCTCTGACTTTTGTGAAAAGATTTGTGAGGTTTTCATGGACGATTTTTCCGTCTATGGATCCTCTTTTGATGATTGCTTGAGCAACCTTGATCGAGTTTTGCAGAGATGTGAAGAAACTAATCTTGTCTTGAATTGGGAAAAGTGCCACTTTATGGTTAATGAAGGTATTGTCTTGGGGCATAAAGTTTCTGAAAGAGGTATTGAGGTTGATAAAGCCAAGGTTGATGCTATTGAAAAGATGCCATGTCCCAAGGACATCAAAGGTATAAGAAGTTTCCTTGGTCACGCCGGATTTTATAGGAGGTTCATTAAGGACTTCTCAAAAATTTCTCGGCCTCTGACTAATTTATTACAAAAAGATATACCATTTGTCTTTGATGATGATTGTGTAGAAGCATTTGAAATACTTAAGAAAGCATTGATCTCTGCACCTATTGTTCAGCCACCTGATTGGAATTTACCCTTTGAAATTATGTGTGATGCTAGTGATTATGCTGTAGGTGCTGTTCTAGGGCAAAGAGTTGATAAGAAATTAAATGTTATTCAATATGCTAGTAAAACTCTAGACAATGCTCAGAGAAATTATGCTACTACTGAAAAAGAATTCTTAGCAGTTGTATTTGCTTGTGATAAGTTCAGACCTTATATTGTTGATTCTAAAGTAACTATTCACACGGATCATGCTGCTATTAAATATCTTATGGAAAAGAAAGATGCTAAACCTAGACTTATTAGATGGGTTCTCTTGCTACAAGAATTTGATTTGCATATTGTTGATAGAAAGGAGCTGAGAACCCCGTTGCAGACAACTTGTCTAGGTTAGAAAATGTTCTTGATGACCCACTACCTATTGATGATAGCTTTCCTGATGAGCAATTAAATGTCATAAATGCTTCTCGTACTGCTCCATGGTATGCTGATTATGCTAATTATATTGTTGCTAAATTTATACCACCTAGTTTCACATACCAGCAAAAGAAAAAGTTTTTCTATGATTTGAGACATTACTTTTGGGATGACCCACATCTTTATAAAGAAGGAGTAGATGGTGTTATTAGACGTTGTGTACCTGAGCATGAACAGGAACAGATCCTACGCAAGTGTCACTCCGAGGCTTATGGAGGACACCACGCTGGAGATAGAACTGCACATAAGGTATTGCAATCCGGTTTTTATTGGCCTACTCTCTTCAAGGATGCCCGTAAGTTTGTCCTTTCTTGTGATGAATGTCAAAGAATTGGTAATATTAGTAGACGTCAAGAAATGCCTATGAACTATTCACTTGTTATTGAACCATTTGATGTTTGGGGCTTTGATTATATGGGACCTTTTCCTGCCTCTAATGGATACACCATATTTTAGTTGCTGTTGATTACGTTACTAAGTGGGTAGAAGCTATTCCAACTAGTAGTGCTGATCATAACACCTCTATTAAGATGCTTAAAGAAGTTATTTTTCCGAGGTTTGGAGTCCCTAGATATTTAATGACTGATGGTGGTTCACATTTTATTCATGGTGCTTTCCGTAAAATGCTTGCTAAGTATGATGTTAATCATAGAATTGCATCTCCTTATCACCCACAGTCTAGTGGTCAAGTAGAATTGAGTAATAGAGAGCTCAAATTAATTTTGCAAAAGACTGTCAATAGATCTAGAAAGAATTGGTCCAAGAAACTTGATGATGCATTATGGGCCTATAGAACTGCATATAAAAATCCTATGGGTATGTCTCCGTATAAAATGGTTTATGGAAAAGCATGTCACTTACCTCTCGAACTAGAACATAAGGCATATTGGGCTATTAAAGAGCTCAATTATGATTTCAAACTTGCCGGTGAGAAGAGGTTATTTGATATTAGCTCACTTGATGAATGGAGAACCCAAGCTTATGAAAATGCCAAGTTGTTTAAAGAAAAAGTTAAAAGATGGCATGACAAAAGGATACAAAAGCGTGAGTTTAATGTAGGTGATTATGTATTGCTATACAACTCTCGTTTAAGATTTTTTGCAGGAAAACTTCTCTCTAAATGGGAAGGCCCTTACGTTATCGAGGAGGTCTATCGTTCCGGTGCCATAAAAATCAACAACTTCGAAGGCACAAATCCGAAGGTGGTGAACGGTCAAAGAATCAAACATTATATCTCAGGTAATCCCATAAATGTTGAAACCAATGTTATTGAAACCGTAACCCCGGAGGAATACATAAGGGACACTTTCCGGAACGTTTCAGACTCCGAAAAGGAATAGGTATGTGGTACGGTAAGTAAACCGACTCCAAAACAATTTTTATGGCAATATTTCTCCGTTTTGGAATATTTAGAAAAATAGAAAAATAAGAAGCAGTCCGGGAAGGACACGAGGGCTCCACGAGGGTGGAGGGCGCGCCCTACCCTACTGGGCGCGCCCCCTACCTCGTGGGCACCTCGTGTGCTCTCCGGACTCCGTTTTCTTGCACGATACGTATTTTGGTCGGTAAAAATTCATTATATAATCTCCCGAAGGTTTTGACTACCGTATCACGCAATTGTCCTCTGTTCTTGTTTCGAGCTGTTTCCTGTTAGGGTTGTCAAGGCCAGGCATCATGTCGTCCCCCTCCTCCAACAATGGTGACAACGATGCTTGGCTAATGAAGATAGAGCTGAAGAGGGAAGAACCCATGGAGATCAACAAGGATGAAGGGATCAAGAAGGCCACGGAGGATCAAGCTCCGGCAGCAGAAGACATCCTTCAACTTGATCACAATCTTCTTACCCCAACTGAGATCGAAGCTTTCAAGATGATTGAGTTAGCTCGTATACAGAACAAGTATCTCACACGTGAAAATATTTTGTTGAAGGAGCATATCGTTGCACTCAAGGGCATTATCCGCAAGCTGGAGGACCTCTTACGTTTGATGTGCGACTATCCATCATCACCTCCACCTTCTTCACCAGCAAAGGAGACATAATCACATGGGTATGGGCACTCCCCTTGGCAACTGCCAAGCTTGGGGGAGATGCCCCGGTATCGTATCACCATCACACTCCTATCTTTACCGTTTTTCTTAGTTCGATCCTATTAGTAGTATCTTGATCTAGTAGAATAAAGTTTATGGCATGATCTAGTTTTGAGTTTTGCTTTATGATCTCTCTATGTAATCGAGTCTGTGAGCTATATAATAAAGATTAGTGTTGAGTCAAGGGCTTGATTATTTTGCCATGATCTTGAGTGAATAAAAGAAAAGAGAAAAAGAATAAAAAGAAATAAAGAGATCATATTGATCTTATTGAGAGTAATGACTTCACATAGAAAGAGTATGATGATTAAAAGTTGTTGGGAGTTGGCAAACATTAGCTTTGGTCATCGTTGCAATTAATAGGAAGTAATAAAGAAAGAGAGGTTTCACATATAAATATACTATCTTGGACATCTTTTATGATTGGGAGCACTCATTAAAATATGACATGCTAAAGAGTTGATGTTGGACAAGGAAGACAACGTAATGGGTTATGTTTTCTTATATCTGAGATAAAGTATATTGTCATGGATCATCCAACATGTTGAGCTTGCCTTTCCCCCTCATGCTAGCCAAATTCTTTGCACCAAGTAGAGATACTACTTGTGCTTCCAAAAACCCTTAAACCAGTTTTGCCATGAGAGTCCACCATATCTACCTATGGATTGAGTAAGATCCTTCAAGTAAGTTGTCATCGGTGCAAGCAATAAAAATTGCTCTCTAAATATGTATGATTGATTGGTGTGGAGGAAATAAGCTTTATACAATCTTGTGATATGGAAGAAATAAAAGCGACGGACTGCATAATAAAGGTTCATATCACAAGTGGCAATATAAAGTGACGTTCTTTCGCATTAAGATTTTGTGCATCCAACCATAAAAGCGCATGGCAACCTCTGCTTCCCTCTGCGAAGGACCTATCTTTTATCTTCTACCTTATGCAAGAGTCATGGTGATCTTCACCTTTCCTTTTTACATTTTATCCTTTGGCAAGCACAGTATGTTGGAGAGATCCTGATAGATATATCTAATTGGATGTAAGTCAGCATGAGTTATTATTGTTGACATTACCCTTGAGGTAAAAGGTTGGGAGCGAAACTATAAGCCCCTATCTTTCTCTGTGTCCGATTAAAACTCCATAACCACAAGTATTGCGTGAGTGTTAGCAATTATGAAAGACTAAATGATAGTTGAGTATGTGGACTTGCTAGAAAGCTCTCACATAGACTCTTTCTGATGTTATGATAAATTGCAATTGCTTCAATGACTGAGATTATAGTTTGTTAGTTCTCAATAAAGTTCATGATTCGTACTTTTGCATTGTGAATAGATTATTACTTGAGCATAAGAAATCATATGACAATATCTATCTATGTTGCTGTTATGAGAATAATCATGATGCCCTCATGTCCATATTTTATTTTATCGACACCTCTACCTCTAAACATGTGGACATATTTATCGTTATCGGCTTCCGCTTGAGGACAAGCGAGGTCTAAGCTTGGGGGAGTTGATACGTCCATTTTGCATCATGCTTTTATATCGATATTTCTCGCATTATGGGCAGTTATTACACGTTATGTCACAATACTTATGCCTATTCTCTCCTATTTTACAAGGTTTATATAAGGAGGGAGAATGCCGGCAGCTGGAATTCTGGGCTGGAAAAGGAGCAAATATTAGAGACCTATTCTGCACAACTCCAAAAGTCCTGAAACTCCACGAAAGTTATTTTTGGAAATAATAAAAAATACTGAGCGGAAGAAATATGTCAGGGGGGCCACCACCTGTCCACGAGGGTGGGGGGTGCGCCCCTGCCTCGTGGGCCCCCTGTTGGCTCTCCGGTGGCCATATTCTGCTCTATGAAGTCTTTCATCAAGGAAAAAATCATAAGCAACCTTTCGGGATGAGACTCCGCCGCCACGAGGCGGAACCTTGGCGGAACCAATCTAGGGCTCCGGCAGAGCTGTTCTGCCGGGGACACTTCCCTCCGGGAGGGGGAAATCGTCGCCATCGTCATCACCAACGCTCCTCTCATCGGGAGAGGGAATCTCCATCAACATCTTCACCAGCACCATCTCCTCTCAAAACCCTAGTTCATCTCTTGTATCCAATTCTTGTCTCCAAGTCTGGGATTGGTACTAGTAGGTTGCTAGTAGTGTTGATTACTCCTTGTAATTGATGCTAGTTGGTTTATTTGGTGGAAGATCGTATGTTCAGGTCCTATATGCATATTAATACCCCTCTGATTATGAACATGAATATGCTTTGTGAGTAGTCACGTTTGTTCCTGAGGACATGGGAGAAGTCTTGCTATTAGTAGTCAAGTGAATTTGGTATTCGTTCGATATTTTGATGAGATGTATGTTGTCTATCCTCTAGTGGTGTTATGTGAACGTCGACTACATAACACTTCACCATTATTTGGGCCTAGAGGAAGGCATTGGGAAGTAATAAGTAGATGATGGGTTGCTAGAGTGACAGAAGCTTAAACCCTAGTTTATGCGTTGCTTCGTAAGGGGCTGATTTGGATCCATATGTTTCATGCTATGGTTAGGTTTACCTTAATACTTTTGTTGTAGTTGCGGATGCTTGCAATAGAGGTTAATCATAAGTGGGATGCTTGTTCAAGTAAGAAAGCACCCAAGCACCGGTCCACCCACATATCAAATTATCAAAGTACCGAACGCGAATCATATGAACGTGATGAAAACTAGCTTGACGATAATTCCCATGTGTCCTCGGGAGCGCTTTTCTCTATATAAGAGTTTGTCTAGGCTTGTCCTTTGCTACAAAAAGGATTGGGCCACCTTGCTGCACTTTATTTACTTTTGTTACTTGTTGCTCGTTACAAATTATCCTATCACAAAACTATCTGTTACCACTTATTTCAGTACTTGCAGAGAATACCTTGCTGAAAACCGCTTATCATTTCCTTCTGCTCCTCATTGGGTTCGACACTCTTACTTATCGAAAGGACTACGATAGATCCCCTATACTTGTGGGTCATCAGCGAGCTATCTCAGCCCTCCTCTTATACTCTTTCGCCTCCTCTCTGGTTATAAAATATCTCCCTTTTGCCTGAAAGTCAAAGAAAGTAGAAGCAGGGAGAGCGACGTGATAGGTGCGTCGTCTGTCAAAGATTAGTCGGTACTGGAGGAACTAATCGTTCCTCTGAACAAACTGATGACGAACCATAGCCTCATAATCTAAATAAACAGGAGGCAACTCAATATCATCCTCACGTATGGTTACACCCAGAAAATTAGCTATACGGGTTGCATAAATTCCACCAAAGAAATCTCCATTAAATCTATTATGATGCAACCTACGTGCAACAATGGCTCCCAAATTATAATGTTTATCTCCTAACATAGCACTCGTAAGAACAATGAGGTCAGGGACACACATGTGACATGCTTCATCCTTACCATTTATGCACCTACCTATGAAGAGAGCAAAATAGTGTATAGCAGGACAATGAATGCTCCCTATGGTAGCTTGTGCTATGTCTCTAGATTCACCCATAGTTTACTAGCAAGAAAATCTCTAAATTCAGATTTGCGAGGTTCACTAGGACTACCCCATTGTGGAAGTTTGCAAGCAGTGGTAAAATCCTCTAAGTCCATAGTATAAGAATTTTCATAAAGATCAAACAGGACAGTTTGAGAATTGCGTGAAGATGAAAATTCAAACCTCCTCACAAAGGAACTAGTGAGATAGTGGTATTGGCGGCACTTATCTTCCTTGAAGCTCACAAGATCAGCGTTACGCAAATATGCGTTAAATTCTTCCTTGATTCCAGCTTGATCCATGAAGTCCTCTGAAGACCATTCACAAGCCCGCACTGGAGTGTCTCTTGGTGGTTCATCATCAGCATCGCGCATTGCAAGCCTGGGTCCTTGCTTTCTTGAAGAACCACCTTGGTACATTTTCCTAAACATATTTCTTCCTCTGAAAAATTTCTGAAATTTTTAGTAACTTCAAATAAAAGTAAACCAAACTCAACAAAATTGATAGCAACTACTCCTACAAGTGCCCAGAGCCTATATCATGCATTAGAACTACTTGGGACCATATAAATTTGACATGCAAGCTCAAGAACATGGTCACCTAGGCAGCACAAATTTGCAATGAATAAAGCACTAGAACAAAAACTAATTGGACCAATGGAGGAGTCACATACCAAGGAACAATCCCCCAAAGCAGTTTTGTCAGAGGTGCTATGAGCAAGGAGATCGAAAATCGCAGCAAAATGAGCTAGCACTCGTGCTTGAGCTGGATGGTGATTTTTTTGGGAGGAAGAAGAAGTGTGTGGGTGCAGGAATAAGTGGAGGGGGGCCACCGTGGGCCCACGAGGCAGGGGGCGTGCCCTGGACCCTCGTGGCCAGGTGCTTGCTCCCCCTGCTTTGTTCTCAGTGCCAGATATTCTCAAATATTCCAGAAAAAATCATATTTCAATTTCAGGGCATTTGGAGAACTTTTATTTTCGGGGTATTTTTATATTGCATGGATAATTCAGAAAACTGACATAAAATACTATTTTTACTTTATTTCAACTAAATAACAGAAGGTAAAAGAAGGATACAGAAGGTTGTGCTTTCTAACTTCATCCATCTCATGCTCATCAAAAGCAATCCACTAACAAGGTTGATCAAGTCTTGTTAACAAACTCATTTCGAGTAACATGAAACCGGAGAAATTTCGAATAACACTATGTTACCTCAACGGGGATATGCACATCCCCAATAATAAGAATATCATATTTCTTCTTGACAGTAGGAAGAGGAAATTCAAAACCTCCAAAAATAATCGATGGAATTTTTCCAATAGAATTGATATTGTGGACTTGAGGTTGTTTCCTCGGAAAGTGTACCGTACGCTTATTACCATTAACATGAAAAGTGACATTGCCTTTGTTGCAATCAATAACAGCCCCTGCAGTATTCAAAAAAGGTCTTCCAAGAATAATAGACATACTATCGTCCTCGGGAATATCAAGAATAACAAAGTCCATTAAAATGGTAACATTTGCAACCACAACAGGCACATCCTCACAAATACCGACAGGTATAGCAGTTGATTTATCAGCCATTTGCAAAGATATTTCAGTAGGTGTCAACTTATTCAAATCAAGTCTACGATATAAAGAGAGAGGCATAACACTAACACCGGCTCCAAGATCACATAAAGCAGTTTTAACATAGTTTCTTTTAATGGAGCATGGTATAGTTGGTACTCCTGGATCTCCATGTTTCTTTGGTATTCCACCCTTAAAAGTATAATTAGCAAGCATGGTGGAAATTTCAGCTTCCGGTATCTTTCTTTTCTTAGTAACAATTTCTTTCATATACTTAGCATAAGGATTCATTTTGAGCATATCAGTCAAACGCATACGCAAGAAGATAGGTCTAATCATTTCAGCAAAGCGCTCAAAATCCTCATCATCCTTATTCTTGGATGGTTTCGGAGGAAAAGGCATGGTTTTCTGAACCCATGGTTCTCTTTCTTTACCATGCTTCCCAGCAACAAAGTCTCTCTTATCATAACGTTGATTCTTTGATTGTGGGTTATCAAGATCAGTAGGTTCAATTTCTACATCATTATCATTACTAGGTTGAGCATCTACATGAACATCATCATTAACATTATCACTAGGTTAATGTTCATTACCAGATTGTGATTCAGCATCAGAAATAGAAATATCATTAGGATTCTCAGGTGGTTCAGCAATAGGTTCACTAGAAGCATGCAAAGTCCTATCATTTTTCTTTTTCTTCTTTTTAGAGGGACTAGGTGCATCTATATTATTTCTCTGAGAATCTTGCTCAATTCTCTTAGGATGGCCTTCAGGATACAAAGGTTCCTGAGTCATTTTACCAGTTCTAGTAGCCACTCTAACAGCAAAATCATTATTCTTACTATTCAATTCATTGAGCAAATCATTCTGAGCTTTAAGTACTTGTTCTACTTCAGTGGTAACCATAGAAGCATGTTTACTAATGAGTTCAAGTTCACCTTTAACTCTAGACACATAATCACCCAAGTGTTCAATCATATAAGCATTTTGTTTTAATTCTCTACAAAAATAAGCATTAAAATCTTCTTGCTTAACCATAAAGTTATCAATCTCATCCAAACATTGGCTAGACCACTTAGTAGGAGGGATTTCAGCTTTATCATATCTATAGAGAGAATTTACCTTTACTACCTGTGTCGGGTTATCAAGACCATGAGTTTCTTCAATAGGTAATGGACTAAGATCATATATTTCTTCAACAGTCGGTAAATTAAGACCATGTATTTCTTCAATAGGAGGTAAATTCTTAACACCTTCAACTTTAATACCCTTTTCTTTCATAGATTTCTTTGCCTCTTGCATATCTTCAGGACTGGGGAATAGAACACCCCTCTTCTTCGGAGTTGGCTCAGGAGTTGGCTCAGGAAGTGTCCAATTATTTTCACTGGTCAACATATTATTCAATAGGATTTCAGCTTCATCTGGTGTTGTTTCCCTGAAAACAGAACCGGCACAACTATCTAGGTGGTCTCTGGAAGCATCGGTTAGTCCATTATAAAAGATATCAAGTATTTCATTTTTCTTGAGAGGATGATCAGGCAAAGCATTAAGTAATTGGAGAAGCCTCCCCCAAGCTTGTGGGAGACTCTCTTCTTCAATTTGCACAAAATTATATATATCCCTTAAAGCAGCTTGTTTCTTATGAGCAGGGAAATATTTAGCAGAGAAGTAATAAATCATATCCTGGGGACTACGCACACAACCAGGATCAAGAGAATTAAACCATATCTTAGCATCACCCTTTAATGAGAACGGAAATATTTTAAGGATATAAAAGTAGCGAGTTCTCTCATCATTAGTGAACAGGGTGGCTATATCGTTTAATTTAGTAAGATGTGCCACAACAGTTTCAGATTCATAGCCATAGAAAGGATCAGATTCAACCAAAGTAATTATATCAGGATCAATGGAGAATTCATAATCCTTATAAGTAACAAAGATAGGTGAAGTAGCATAAGCAGGATCATATTTCATTCTAGCATTCAAAAATTTTTGTTTAAGCTTAGCTAATAATTTCTTAAGATCACTTCTATCATTGCAAGCAAGAAAGTCTCTAGCAGTTTCTTCATCCATAACATAGCCCTCAGGCACAACAGGAAATTCATATTTATTGGGAGAGTCTTCATCATCACTTTCATCAATATTATCAGTTTCAATAATTTCATTCTCTCTAGCCCTAGCAAGTTGGTCATCAAGAAATTCACCAAGTGGCACAGTAGTATCAAGCATACAAGAAGTGGCATCATCAATAACATGCGACATATCAGAATTAATAGCAGAAGCAGGTTTAGGTGTCGCAAGCTTACTCAAAACAGAAGGTGAATAAAGTGCAGAGCTAGATGGCAGTTCCTTACCTCCCCTCGTAGTTGAGGGATAAATTTTTGTTTTCGCGTCTTTCAAGTTCTTCATAGTGACTGCTACCTCTTGAGCACTACGTTGGTTTCCCTTGAAGAGGAAAGGGTGATCCAGTAAAGTAGCGTAAGTATTTCCCTCAGTTTTTGAGAACCAAGGTATCAATCCAGTAGGAGACCACGCACGAGTCCCTCGCACCTACACAAACAATCAAGAACCTCGCAACCAACGCAATAAAGGGGTTGTCAATCCCTCAACGGTCACTTACGAGAGTGAGATCTGATAGATATGATAAGATAATATTTTTGGTATTTTTGTGATAAAGATGCAAAGTAAAATAAAAGGCAATAAAAATAGCTAAGTGTTGGAAGATTTATATGATGGAAAATAGACCCGGGGGCCATAGGTTTCACTAGTGGCTTCTCTCGAGAGTATAAGTATTATGGTGGGTGAACAAATTACTATTGAGCAATTGACAGAATTGAGCATATTATGAGAATATCTAGGTATGATCATGTATATAGGCATCACGTCCGAGACAAGTAGACCGACTCCTGTCTGCATCTACTACTATTACTCCACACATCGACCGCTATCCAGCATGCATCTAGAGTATTAAGTTCAAAAGAACAGAGTAACACTTTAAGTAAGATGACATGATGTAGAGGGATAAACTCATGCAATATGATATAAACCCCATCTTGTTATCCTCGATGGCAACAATACAATACATGCCTTGCTGCCCCTACTATCACTGGGAAAGGACACCGCAAGATTGAACCCAAAGCTAAGCACTTCTCCCATTGCAAGAAAGATCAATCTAGTAGGCCAAACCAAACTGATAATTCGAAGAGACTTGCAAAGATAACCAATCATACATAAAAGAATTTAGAGGAGATTCAAATATTGTTCATAGATAAACTTGATCATAAACTCACAATTCATCGGTCTCAACAAACACACCGCAAAAGAAGATTACATCGAACAGATCTCCACGAGAATCGTGGAGAACTTTGTATTGAGAACCAAAGAGAGAGAAGAAGCCATCTAGCTAATAACTATGGACCCGAAGGTCTGAGGTAAATTACTCACACATCATCGGAGAGGCTATGGTGTTGATGTAGAAGCCCTCCGTGATCAATGCCCCCTCCGGCGGAGCTCCGGAAAAGGCCCCAAGATGGGATCTCACGAGTACAGAAGGTTGCGGCGGTGGAATTAGGTTTTTGGCTCCGTATCTGGTAGTTTGGGGGTACGTAGGTATATATAGGAGGAAGAAGTACGTGGGTGGAGCAACATGGGCCCCACGAGGGTGGAGGGCACGCCTGGGGGGGTAGGCTCGCCCCCCTACCTCGTGCCTTCCTGGTAGCTTTCTTGGCGTAGGGTCCAAGTCCTCTGGATCATGTTCGTTCCAAAAATCACGTTCCCGAAGGTTTCATTCCGTTTGGACTCCGTTTGATATTATTTTTCTGCGAAACACTGAAATAGGCAAAAACAGCAATTCTGGGTTGGGCCTCCGGTTAATAGGTTAGTCCCAAAAATGATATAAAAGTGTATAATAAAGCCCGTTAAACATCCAAAACAGAATATAATATAGCATGAAGCAATCAAAAATTATAGATACGTTGGAGACGTATCAAGCATCCCCAAGCTTAATTCCTGCTCGTCCTCGAGTAGGTAAATGATAAAAACAGAATTATTGATGCGGAATGCTACTTGGCATAATTTCAATGTAATTCTCTTAATTGTGGTATGAATATTCAGATCCGGAAGATTCAAGACAAAAGTTTAATATTGACATAAAAATAATAATACTTCAAGCATACTAACTAAGCAATTATGTCTTCTCAAAATAACATGGCCAAAGAAAGTTATCCCTACAAACTCATATAGTCTGGCTATGCTCTATCTTCACCACACAAAGTATTTAAATCATGCACAACCCCGATGACAAGCCAAGCAATTGTTTCATACTTTTGGTGTTCTCAAACTTTTTCAATCTTCACGCAATACATGAGCGTGAGCCATGGACATAGCACTATATGTGGAATATAATGGTGGTTGTGGAGAAGACAAAAAGAAGGAGAAGATAGTCTCACATCAACTAGGCGTATCAACGGGCTATGGAGATGCCCATTAATAGGTATCAATGTGAGTGAGTAGGGATTTCCATGCAACGGATGCACTAGAGCTATAAGTATATGAAAGCTCAACAAAGAAACTAAGTGGGTGTGCATCCAACTCGCTTGCTCACGAAGACCTAGGGCATTTTGAGGAAGCCCATCATTGGAATATACAAGCCAAGTTCTATAATGAAAAATTCCCACTAGTATATGAAAGTGATATCATAGGAGACTCTCTATCATGAAGATCATGGTGCTACTTTGAAGCACAAGTGTGGTAAAAGGATAGTAACATTGTCCCTTCTCTCTTTTTCTCTCATTTTTTTTATTTTGGCCTTTTCTCTCTTTTATATGGCCTCTTTTTTCTTTTTTTCTTTTTTCTTTTTTATTTATTCCGGAGTCTCATCCCGACTTGTGGGGGAATCATAGTCTCCATCATCCTTTCCTCACTTGGGACAATGCTCTAAAAATGATGATCATCACACTTTTATTTACTTACAACTCAATACTTAGAACAAAATATGACTCTAGGTGAATGCCTCCAGCGGTGTACCGGGATATGCAATGAATCAAGAGTGACATGTATGAAAGAATTATGAACGGTGGCTTTGCCACAAATACGATGTCAACTTCATGATCATGCGAGGCAATATGACAATGATGGAGTGTGTCATAGTAAACGGAACGGTGGTAAGTTGCATGGCAATATATCTCAGAATGGCTATGGAAATGCCATGATAGGTAGGTATGGTGGCTGTTTTGAGGAAGGTATATGGTGGGTGTATGATATTGGCGAAAAGTGCGCGGTATTAGAGAGGCTAGCAATGGTGGAAGGAAGAAAAGTGTGTATAATCCATGGACTCAACATTAGTCATAAAGAACTCATATATTTATTGCAAAAATCTACAAGTTATCAAAGCAAAGTATTACGCGCATGCTCCTAGGGGGATAGATTGGTAGGAAAAGACCATCGCTCGTCCCCGACCGCCACTCATAAGGAAGACAATAAATAAATAAATTATGCTCCGACTTCATCACATAACGGTTCACCATACGTGCATGCTACGGGAATCACAAACTTTAACACAAGTATTTCTCAAATCCACAACTACTCAACTAGCATGACTCTAATATCACCATCTTTATATCTCAAAACAATTATCAAGCATCAAACTTCTCATAGTATTCAACACACTCATAAGAAAAAAATTATTAATCTTGAGTGCTTATCATAATTAAAGCAAATTACCACGCTGTTTTGCAGGACTCTCAAAATAATATAAGTGAAGCATGAGAGAACAATAGTTTCTATAAAACAAATCCACCAACGTGCTCTAAAAGATATAAGTGAAGCACTGGAGCAAAAACTATATAGCTCAAAAGATATAAGTGAAGCACATAGAGTATTCTAATAAATTCCGAACCATGTGTGTCTCTCTCAAAAGGTGTGTAAAGCAAGGATGATTTTGGCAAACTAACAAATAAAGACTCAAATAATACAAGACGCTCCAAGCAAAACACATATCATGTGGTGAATAAAAATATAGCTCCAAGTAAAGTTACCGATGGAAGTAGACGAAAGAGGGGATGCCTTCCGGGGCATCCCCAAGCTTTGGCTTTTTGGTGTCCTTAGATTATCTTGGGGTGCCATGGGCATCCCCAATCTTAGTCTCTTGCCACTCTTTGTTCCATAATCCATCAAATCTTTTACCCAAAACTTGAAAACTTCACAACACAAAACTTAACAGAAAATCTCGTGAGCTCCGTTAGCGAAAGAAAACAAAACACCACTTCAAGGTACTGCAATGAACTCATTCTTTATTTATATTGGTGTTAAACCTAATGTATTCCAACTTCTCTATGGTTTATAAACTATTTTACTAGCCATAGATTCATCAAAATAAGCAAACAACACACAAAAACAGAATCTGTCAAAAACAGAACAGTCTGTAGTAATATGTAACTAACGCAAACTTATGGAACTCAAAAAATTCAGCCAAAATAATACAACCTAGAAAATTTGTTTATTGATCAGCAGAAATTGGAATAAATATTTTATCACGTTCTGGTGATTTTTAACAATTGTTTTCGTGAACAGAAAGTTTCTGGAATTTTCAGCAAGATCAAATAACTATCATCCAAGAAGATCCTATAGGTTTAACTTGGTACAAACACTAATTAAAACATAAAAACACATCTAACCAGAGGCTAGATCAAATATTTATTCCTAAACAGAAGCAAAAAGTAAAAAAAACTAAAAATAAAATTGGGTTGCCTCCCAAAAAACGCTATCGTTTAACCCCTAGCTAGGCATAAAAGCAAGGATAGATCTAGGTATTGCCATCTTTAGTAGGCAATCCATAAGTGGCTCTCATAATATATTCATAAGGTAATTTTACTTTATTTCTAGGGAAGTGTTCCATGCCTTTCCTTAATGGAAATTGGAATCTAATATTCCCTTCCTTCATATCAATAATTGCACCAATCGTTCTAAGGAAAGGTCTGCCAAGAATAATAGGACATGAAGGATTGCAATCTATGTCAAGAACAATAAAATCTACGGGCACATAGTTCCTATTTGCAACAATAAGAACATCATTAATTCTTCCCATAGGTTTCTTAATAGTGGAATCCGCAAGGTGCAAGTTTAAAGAACAATCATCAAAATCACGGAAACCTAGCAACTCGCACAAAGTTTTTGGAATCGTGGAAACACTAGCACCCAAATCACACAAAGCATAGCATTCATGATCTTTAATTTTAATTTTAATAGTAGGTTCCCACTCATCATAAATTTTTCTAGTAATAGAAACATCCAACTCAAGTTTTTCTTCACAAGATTGCATCAAAGCATCAACAATATGTTTAGTAAAAGCTTTATTTTGGCTATAAGCATGAGGAGAATTTAGCACGGATTGCAACAAGGAAATACAATCTATCAAAGAGCAATTATCATAATTAAATTCCTTGAAATCCAAAATAGTGGGTTCATTAATATCTAGAGTTTTGATCTCTTCAATCCCACTTTTACCAATTTTTGCATCAAGATCTAAAAACTCCGAATTTTTGGAACATCTTCTAGGTAAAGGTGGATCATATTCAGTCCCATCATTATCAAGATTCATATTGCAAAACAAAGATTTAATAGGAGACACATCAATAACTTTTATATCTTCATCTTTATTTTCATAGAAACTAGAAGAACACGCTTTCACAAAGCAATCTTTCTTGGCACGCATCCTAGTGGTTCTTTCTTTGCACTCATCAATGGAAATTCTCATGGCCTTGAGAGAATCATTGATATCATGCTTAGGTGGAATAGATCTAAATTTCAAAGAATCAACATCAAGAGAAATTCTATCAACGTTCCTAGCCAATTCATCAACTTTAAGCAATTTTTCTTCAAGCAAAGCATTGAAATTCTTTTGTGAATTCATAAACTCATTAACACTAGTCTCAAATTCAGAGGGCATCTTAAAATTTCCATAAGAATTGTTGTAGGAATTACCATAATTATTAGAGGAATTACTAGGATACGGCCTAGGATTAAAGTTTCCTCTATACGCGTTGTTACCAAAATTATTCCTACCAACAAAATTCACATCCATAGATTCATTATTATTCTCAATCAAAGTAGACAAAGGCATATCATTAGGATCAGAAGAAACACTCTTAGTAGCAAATAATTTCATAAGTTCATCCATCTTTCCACTCAAAACATTAATTTCTTCTATCGCATGCACTTTTTTATTAGTGGATCTTTCGGTGTGCCATTGAGAATAATTAACCATAATATTATCTAGGAATTTAGTAGCTTCTCCTAAAGTTATTTCCATAAAAGTGCCTCCCGCGGCCGAATCTAAAAGATTTCCAGAAGCAAAATTTAATCCGGCATAAAAAATTTGTATAATCATCCACAAATTCAAACCATGTGTTGGGCAATTACGTATCATTAATTGCATCCTCTCCCAAGCTTGTGCAACATGTTCATGATCAAGTGGCTTAAGGTTCATAATATTGTTTCTAAGAGAGATGATCTTAGCGGGAGGAAAATACTTAGAGATAAAAGCATCTTTGCACTTATTCCAAGAATCAATACTATTTTTAGGCAAAGACGAAAACCAAGCTTTAGCACGATCTCTAAGCGAAAAAGGAAATAGCTTCAATTTAACAATATCATTGTCCACATATTTCTTCTTTTGCATATCACACAAATCAACGAAGCTATTTAGATGGGTAGCAGCATCTTCACTAGGAAGGCCAGCGAATTGATCTTTCATGACAAGATTCAACAAAGCAGCATTAATTTCACAAGATTCAGTATCGGTAAGAGGAGCAATCGGAGTGCTAAGAAAATCAATGTTGTTGGTATTGGTAAAGTCACACAATTTAGTATTATCTTGAGCCATCGTGACAAGCAAGCAATCCAACACACGAGCAAACAAGAAGCAAGCAAAGAAAAAGAGGCGAACGGAAAAGAGAGGGCGAATAAAACGGCAAGGGTGAAGTGGGGGAGAGGAAAACGAGAGGCAAATGGCAAATAATGTAATGCGAGGGAGATGAGTTTGTGATGGGTACTTGGTATGTCTTGACTTGACTTGACTTGGCGTAGATCTCCCCGGCAACGGCGCCAGAAATGGCTCGTTGTCAGGAGTCCAAATCTTGACTTGACCTTGCATAAGCCTCCCCGGCAACGGCGCCAGAAATCCTTCTTGCTACCTCTTGAGCACTGCGTTGGTTTTCCCTTGAAGAGGAAAGGGTGATGCAGTAAAGTAGCGTAAGTATTTCCCTCAGTTTTTTAGAACCAAGGTATCAATCCAGTAGGAGACCATGCACGAGTCCCTCGCACCTACACAAACAAACAAGAACCTCGCACCCAACGCGATAAAGGGGTTGTCAATCCCTCAACGGTTTATAAAGATGCAAAGTAAAATAAAAGGCAATAAAAATAGCTAAGTGTTGGAAGATTTATATGATGGAAAATAGACCCGGGGGCCATAGGTTTCAGTAGTGGCTTCTCTCGAGAGCATAAGTATTACGGTGGGTGAACAAATTATTGTTGAGCAATTGACAGAATTGAGCATAGTTATGAGAATATCTAGGTATGATCATGTATATAGGCATCGCGTCCGAGACAAGTAGACCGACTCCTGTCTGCATCTACTACTATTACTCCACACATCGACCGCTATCCAGCATGCATCTAGAGTATTAAGTTCAAAAGAACATAGTAACGCTTTAAATAAGATGACATGATGTAGAGGGATAAACTCATGCAATATGATATAAACCCCATCTTGTTATCCTCGATGGCAACAATACAATACATGCCTTGCTGCCCCTACTATCACTGGGAAAGGACACCGCAAGATTGAACCCAAAGCTAAGCACTTCTCCCATTGCAATAAAGATCAATCTAGTAGGCCAAACCAAACTGATAATTCGAAGAGACTTGCAAAGATAACCAATCATACATAAAAGAATTCAGAGGAGATTCAAATATTTTTCATAGATAAACTTGATCATAAACTCACAATTCATCGGTCTCAACAAACACACCGCAAAAGAAGATTACATCGAATAGATCTCCACGAGAATCATGGAGAACTTTGTATTGAGAACCAAAGAGAGAGAAGAAGCCATCTAGCTAATAACTATGGACCCGAAGGTCTGAGGCAAACTACTCACACATCATCGGAGAGGCTATGGTGTTGATGTAGAAGCCCTCCGTGATCAATGCCCCTCCGGCGGAGCTCCGGAAAAGGCCCCAAGATGGGATCTCATGAGTACAGAAGGTTGCGGCGGTGGAATTAGGTTTTTGGCTCCGTATCTGGTAGTTTGGGGGTATGTAGGTATATATAGGAGGAAGAAGTACGTCGGTGGAGCAACGTGGGCCCCATGAGGGTGGAGGGCGCGCCTGGGGGGGTAGGCGCGCCCCCCTACCTCGTGCCTTCCTGGTAGGTTTCTTGACGTAGGGTCCAAGTCCTCTGGATCACGTTCGTTTCAAAAATCACGTTCCCGAAGGTTTCATTCCGTTTGGACTCCGTTTGATATTCTTTTTCTGCGAAACACTGAAATAGGCAAAAACAGCAATTCTGGGTTGGGCCTCCGGTTAATAGGTTAGTCCCAAAAATGATATAAAAGTGTATAATAAAGCCCGTTAAACATCCAAAACAGAATATAATATAGCATGAAGCAATCAAAAATTATAGATACGTTGGAGACGTATCAGTGACCAGCAAATATAAATCCCAAGTGACTCAAAGAATAGAGCTATGCTCCCCGGCAACGGCGCCAGAAAATAGTCTTGATAACCCACAAGTATAGGGGATCGCAACAGTTTTCGAGGGTAGAGTATTCAACCCAAATTTATTGATTCGACACAAGGGGAGCCAAAGAATATTCTCAAGTATTAGCAGTTGAGTTGTCAATTCAACCACACCTGGATAACTTAATATCTGCAGCAAGTGTTTAGTAGCAAAGTAGTATGGAAGTAACGGTAACGGTAGCAAAAGTAATATTTTTGGGTTTTGTAGTGATTGTAATAGTAGCAACGGAAAAGTAAATAGGCGGAGAACAATATGTGAAAAGCTCGTAGGCATTGGATCGGTGATGGAGAATTATGCCGGATGCGGTTCATCATGTAACAGTCATAACATAGGGTGACACAGAACTAGCTCCAATTCATCAATATAATGTAGGCACGTATTCCGAATATAGTCATACGTGCTTATGGAAAAGAACTTGCATGACATCTTTTGTCCTACCCTCCCGTGGCAGCGGGGTCCTAATGGAAACTAAGGGATATTAAGGCCTCCTTTTAATAGAGTACCGGACCAAAGCATTAACACATAGTGAATACATGAACTCCTCAAACTATGGTCATCACCGGGAGTGGTCCCGATTATTGTCACTTCGGGGTTGCCGGATCATAACACATAGTAGGTGACTATAGACTTGCAAGATAGGATCAAGAACTCGCATATATTCATGAAAACATAATAGGTTCAGATCTGAAATCATGGCACTCGGGCCCTAGTGACAAGCATTAAGCATAGCAAAGTCATAGCAACATCAATCTCAGAACATAGTGGATACTAGGGATCAAACCCTAACAAAACTAACTCGATTACATGATAAATCTCATCCAACCCATCACCGTCCAGCAAGCCTACGATGGAATTACTCACGCACGGCGGTGAGCATCATGAAATGGTGATGGAGGATGGTTGATGATGACGACGGTGACGGATTCCCCTCTCCGGAGCCCCGAACGGACTCCAGATCGGCCGTCCCGAGAGAGTTTAGGGCTTGGCGGCGGCTCCGTATCGTAAAACGCGGTGAATCCTTCTCTCTGATTTTTTCTCCCCGAACACGAATATAGGGAGTTGGAGTTGAGGTCGGTGGAGCTCCAGGGGGCCCACGAGGCAGGGGGCGCGCCCCCCACCCTTGTGGCAAGGGTGTGGGCCCCCTGGCCTTGATTCTTTTGCCAGTATTTTCTATTATTTCCAAAAATAATCTCCGTGGAGTTTCAGGTCATTTCGAGAACTTTTGTTTCTGCACATAAATAACACCATGGCAATTCTGCTGAAAACAGCGTCAGTCCGGGTTAGTTCCATTCAAATCATGCAAGTTAGAGTCCAAAACAAGGGCAAAAGTGTTTGGAAAAGTAGATACGACGGAGACGTATCAGCTGTCTCTAATGCATAACCCCAAAACGATAGTGGTAAATCGGTAAGAGACATCATAGATTGCACCATATCTAATAAAGTACGGTTACGATGTTCGGACACACCATTACGCTGTGGTGTTCCAGGTGGCGTGAGTTGCGAAATTATTCCGCATTGTTTCAAATGAAGACCAAACTCGTAACTCAAATATTCTCCTCCACGATCAGATCGTAGAAACTTTATTTTCTTGTTATGATGATTTTCCACTTCACTCTGAAATTATATGAACTTTTCAAATGTTTCAGACTTATGTTTCATCAAGTAGATATACCCATATCTGCTCAAATCATCCGTGAAGATCAGAAAATAACGATACCGGCCGCGAGCCTCAATACTCATCGGATCGCATACATCAGTATGTATTATTTCCAATAAGTCAGTTGCTTGCTTCATTGTTCTGGAGAACGGAGTCTTAGTCATCTTGCCCATAAGGCATGGTTCGCAAGCATCAAGTGATTCATAATCAAGTGATTCCAAAATCCCATCAGCATGGAGTTTCTTCATGCGCTTTACACCAATATGACCTAAACGGCAGTGCCACAAATAAGTTGCACTATCATTATTAACTTTGCATCTTTTGGCTTCAATATTATGAATATGTGTATCACTATGATCGAGATCCAACAAACCATTTTCTTTGGGTGTATGACCATAGAAGGTTTTATTCATGTAAACAGAACAACAATTATTCTCTAACTTAAATGAATAACCGTATTGCAATAAACATGATCAAATCATATTCATGCTCAACGCAAACACCAAATAACACTTATTTAGGTTCAACGCTAATCCCGAAAGTATAGGGAGTGTGCGATGATGATCATACCAATCTTGGAACTACTTCCAACACACATCGTCACTTCACCCTTAACTAGTCTCTGTTCATTCTGCAACTCCCGTTTCGAGTTACTAATCTTAGCAACTGAACTAATATCAAATACTGAGGGGTTGCTATAAACACTAGTAAAGTACACATCAATAACATGTATATCAAATATACCTTTGTTCACTTTACCATCCTTCTTATCCGCCAAATACTTGGGGCAGTTCCGCTTCCAGTGACCAGTCCCTTTGCAGTAGAAGCACTCAGTCTCAGGCTTAGGTCCAGACTTGGGTTTCTTCGCTTGAGCAGCAACTTGCTTGCCGTTCTTCTTGAAGTTCCCCTTCTTCCCTTTGCCCTTTTCTTGAAACTAGTGGTCTTGTCAACCATCAACACTTGATGCTTTTCTTGATTTCTACCTTCGTCGATTTCAGCATCACGAAGAGCTTTGGGAATCGTTTCTGTTATCCCTTGCATATTATAGTTCATCACGAAGTTCTAGTAACTTGGTGATAGTGACTAGAGAACTCTATCAATCACTATCTTATCTGTAAGATTAACTCCCATTTGATTCAAGTGATTGTAGTACTCAGACATTCTGAGCACATGCTCACTAGCTGAGCAATTCTCCTCCATCTTGTAGGCAAAGTACTTGTCAAAGGTCTCATACCTTTCGACATGGGCATGAGTTTGAAATACTAATTTCAACTCTTGGAACATCTCATATGCTCTGTGGCGTTCAAAATGTCTTTGAAGCCCCGATTCTAAGCCGTAAAGCATGGTGCACTAAACTATCAAGTAGTCATCATATCGATCTTGCCAAACGTTCATAACGTCTACATCTGCTCCTGCAATCGGTCTGTCACCTAGCGGTGCATCAAGGACATAATTCTTCTGTGCAGCAATGAGGATAATCCTCAGATCACGGATCCAATCCGCATCATTGCTACTAACATCTTTCAACTTAGTTTTCTCTAGGAACATATCAAACATGAAACAGGGGAGCTAAACGCGAGCTATTGATCTACAACATAGATATGCTAATACTACCAGGACTAAGTTCATGATAAATTAAAGTTCAATTAATCAAATTACTTAAGAACTCCCACTTAGATTGACATCCCTCTAATCGTCTAAGTGATCACGTGATCCATATCAACTAAACCATGTCCGATCATCACGTGAGATGGAGTAGTTTTCAATGGTGAACATCACTATGTTGATCATATCTACTATATGATTCACGCTCGACCTTTCGGTCTCAGTGTTCCGAGGCCATATCTGCATATGCTAGGCTCGTCAAGTTTAACCCGAGTATTTTGCATGTGCAAAACTGGCTTGCACCCGTTGTATATGAACGTAGAGCTTATCACACCCGATCATCACGTGGTGTCTCGGCACGACGAACTTTGGCAACGGTGCATACTCAGGGAGAAAACATGTACCTTGAAATTTAGTGAGAGATCATCTTATAATGCTACCGTCAATCAAAGCAGAATAAGATGCATAAAAGATAAACATCACATGCAATCAATATAAGTGATATGATATGGCCATCATCATCTTGTGCCTTTGATCTCCATCTCCAAAGCACCGTCATGATCACCATTGTCACCAGCGCGACACCTTGATCTCCATCGTAGCATCGGTGTCGTCTCACCAACTATTGCTTCTACGACTATCGCTACCACTTAGTGATAAAGTAAAGCGATTACAGGGCGATTGCATTGCATACAATAAAGCGACAACCATATGGCACCTGCCAGTTGCCGATAACTCCGTTACAAAACATGATCATCTCATACAATAAAATATAGCATCATGCCTTGACCATATCACATCACAACATGCCCTGCAAAAACAAGTTAGACATCCTCTACTTTGTAATTGCAAGTTTTACGTGGCTGCTACGGGCTGAGCAAGAACCGTTCTTACCTACGCATCAAAACCACAACGATATTTCATCAAGTTATTGTTGTTTTAACCTTCAACAAGGACCGGGCGTAGTCACACTCGGTTCAACTAAAGTTGGAGAAACTGACACCCGCCAGCCACCTGTGTGCAAAGCATGTCGGTAGAACCAGTCTCGCGTAAGCGTACGCGTAATGTCGATCCGGGCCACCTCATCCAACAATACCGCCGAACCAAAGTATGACATGCTGGTAAGCAGTATGACTTGTATCGCCCACAACTCACTTGTGTTCTACTCGTGCATATAACATCTACGCATAAACCTGGCTCGGATGCCACTGTTGGGGAACGTGGTAATTTCAAAAGAATTTCTACGCACACGCAAGATCATGGTGATGCATAGCAACGAGAGGGGAGAGTGTTGTCCACGTACCCTCGTAGACCGTAAGCGGAAGCGTTATGAGAACGCGGTTGATGTAGTCGTACATCTTCACGATCCGACCGATCCAAGTACCGAAAGCACGGCACCTCCGAGTTCAGCACACGTTCAGCTCGGTGACGTCCCACGACCTCCGATCCAGCAGAGCTTCGCGGGAGAGTTCCGTCAACACGACGGCATGATGATGGTGATGATGTTGCCACCGACGCAGGGCTTCGCCTAAGCACCGGTACGATATGACCGAGGTGGATTATGGTGGAGGGGGGCACCGCACACGGCTAAAAGATCATGATCAACTTGTGTGTCTATGGGGTGCCCCCTGGCCATGTATATAAAGGAGTGGAGGAGGGGGGAGAGGGCCGGCCCCTATGGTGCGCCCTGGAGGAGTCCTACTCCCACCGGGAGTAGGATTCCCCCCCCCCTTCCCTAGTTGGACTAGGAGAGAAGGAAGGGGGAGAGAGGGAGGAAGGAAAGGGGCGCCCCCCCCCCCTCCTAGTCCAATTCGGACCAGAGGGGGAGGGGCACGCGGCCTACCCTGGCCTCCTCTCTCTCTCTCTCTCCACTATGGCCCATTAAGGCCCATACAATTACCGGGCGGTTCCGGTAACCTCCCGGCACTCCGGTAAATCCCGATTTCACCCGGAACCATTCCGATGTCCAAATATAGGCTTCCAATATATCGATCTTTACGTCTCAACCATTTCGAGACTCCTCGTCATGTCCGTGATCATATCCGGGACTCCGAACTACCTTCGGTACATCAAAACACAAAAACTCATAATACCGATCGTCACAGAACTTTAAGCGTGCGGACCCTACGGGTTCGAGAACTATGTAGACATGACCGAGACACGTCTCCGGTCAATAACCAATAGCGGAACCTGGATGCTCATATTGGTTCCTACATATTCTACGAAGATCTTTATCGGTCAAACCGCATAACAACATACGTTGTTCCCTTTGTCATCGGTATGTTACTTGCCCGAGATTCGATCGTCGGTATCTCAATACCTAGTTCAATTTCGTTACCGGCAAGTCTCTTTACTCGTTCCGTAATACATCATCCCGCAACTAACTCATTAGTTACATTGCTTGCAAGGCTTATAGTGATGTGCATTACCGAGAGGGCCCAGAGATACCTCTCCGATACTCGGAGTGACAAATCCTAATCTTGATCTATGCCAACCCAACAAACACCTTCGGAGACACCTGTAGAGCAGCTTTATAATCACCCAGTTACGTTGTGACATTTGATAACACACAAGGTGTTCCTCCGGTATTCGGGAGTTGCATAATCTCATAGTTATAGGAAACGGAATGGGTCAACTCAATCACATCATTATCTAATGATGTGATCCCGTTAATCAAATGACAACTCATCTCTATGGCTAGAAAACTTTAACCATCTTTGATTCAACGAGCTAGTCAAGTAGGGGCATACTAGTGACACTCTGTTTGTCTATGTATTCACACATGTACTAAGTTTTCGGTTAATACAATTCTAGCATGAATAATAAACATTTATTATGATATAAGGAAATATAAATAACAACTTTATTATTACCTCTAGGGCATATTTCCTTCAGTTTCGTCGCCAGGGCTTTTATTACTGAATAGAGCAAATTTTGTAGTGATACCATGGCGTCGTGACGGTTCTGGTGAAGAGCATAGAAGGGAGTGGCGCATTGATGATCAATCCGAACGACTTGCGGTAGGTCAGTTCACCGTCGCCTAAAAGGATAAAAACATGCGCTCGTGCAGTCATTTACCATTAGAGCGTCTCCAACAGATGATGAAAATCTATGAATGTGCCCATAAAATTGTCGTTTAGGTTATTTTTGATCCAAAATTTAGCACCAGCAGATGATGTATCTCTATTGATGATCGGAAAAAATGGGCAACCCAAAATTTTAGCTCCAGGTGCTGCATATTTGCGGCACCACGCGCTTGCCTAAAAAAATTTACGGTAGTGGCAAGAACCCAGCTCTCAGTGTGAACTTTCACCGCCTCCACCCTGCCTTACCTCGTCGCTGCACCGGCCGATTCGAGCCGCCGCCGCCACCACTCGGTCGGCCAGCATGAAACCCTCCACCCCATCTCACCCCTCGATGACCTCTGCCATGGCGCCCCGAACCGCCAAGCTCACAACTCGCCGCTCGTCCCTGTCGAGCTCGCGACGCGGCCGGCACATCCCGCCGACATCCTCGAGCACTGCACCGTTGACCCCGAGCACCTCATCGTCGTCACGGATCACCCTCACCGCCGTCACCAAACTTGCCTGTCGTTTGGTTCCGTTGTCATTGTCGCTGTCCCCGGCAAGCTCCTCCTTGTCATCGGATCGTCATGTTTTATGTCCTTCTCAATTTTCCGGGTGTCAGTTTTGCATCATCTTTTATGGCAGAAAAGTTTATGGTGCCCAAATACTTATCCCTCCTGCCCTAAAACCATTTTAGTGTCAATCTTGGAGATGCTCTTAGTAGATACTCCCTCTGTAAAAAATATAAGAGCGTTTAGATCACTACTTTAGTGACATAAACGCTCTTATATTTCTTTATCGAGGGAGTATGTCATAGAGTAGTATTAGCCTAACCGGTTCACTGAGGGAGGGGGGGCGATTGTTGGGGGGTCTCCCCTGGTCCCCCCTCCCCTGCCGCCATCACTCCGCCGGCCACTATGAACCCCGATGGCGCATCCCGCCCCTCGGTGACCTCCTCCACGGCCTACGACGCCCGTCCCTGCCGAGCTCGCAACACACCGTCCTATCCTATTGTTCTCCTCAACACACGTACCACCATCCCCGAGCACCACATTGTCATCCCTGAGCACCTCGTCGTCATCCCAGAGCTCCGGCCACTGTCCCCGAACATCACTGCCGCCGGATTCCGCCGTCCCCACCGAGTTCCTCCCTGCCGTCAGATTGTTGTGTTTCATTTGGTTCTTTATTTTTTAAGCACCAGTTTTACATCATCTGTTACAACAGAAAAAACTATGGTGCCCCGAAACGTCTCTCTCCTGCCCTAAAACCATTTTTGGGCAGTAACTTTTACATCATTGGTTGGAGATGCGTATACAGTAGATGGTCAGCGACAGAGTGATCGCCCCTGGTGGCACGAGTGGTAAAAGGATCTCCTGGCCAGAAAAAAAACAGTACATGGTCTGAATTTTACAGCTAAAACAGAGACTGATCGTTCGCTTGAATTCAGGGGAACTTCCCCCGACTTACATTTTCAGGAACTCTCTGTACACGATCGACATTGGTCAGAATGATTTTACCTTCAACCTTGCATCACAGAGCATCGAGAGTGTCAAGCAAACGCTTCCTTCAGCTATCAGCCAGATCTCGGGGACTATTGGGGTAATTTGGAGTAGCACAAATGGTGGTTGGTATAACATCAAATGATCAAAATAATTGGCCAAACTGCATCATGTGTAGCACCTGCCCAACCATTTGCAGGACTTGTACAGCATTGGGGCTCGCAACTTCATGGTGTTCAACATGGCTCGTAGAGCTTCCGTAGTAGCCATGATCAGGATGAGTGTGGCTGCATGACAAGTTACAGTAGCACTGTTGTGTACTACAATGAACTGCTGAACAACAGCTTGGCTGAGGATAGGAAGACGCTGCACAATGTGTCGATCATGTACATTGACAAATATTCCGTTATGCTCGAGCTGTTCAGGCATCCAGAAGCTCGTGGTAAGCACTCTCTCGAATGCTTGCTACCATCGCGATACGTGAGTAGGTTTAGTTCTTTTCGAAAAAAGAAAAGAGAGAGAGAGAGAGAGAGTAGGTTTAGTTCATAGCTCTATCTGAAATTACAACTGTCAGTACTACTGAAAGTCTGAAACTGGTGGGTGATGATTTCAGGGCTGAAATATGGGACCAAGGCTTGCTGCGGATATGATGATGGACCTCACAATTTTATCCCAGATGGACCAGCAAGATTGTAAACGGCAACATTGCAAGTGCGACGGCCTGCGGAGACCCACAGAACTATGTGAGCTGGGATGGAATCCATGCCACCGAAAGCTGCAAAAAATATCATAGCATCTGCAGTGATGAGTGATTCATACTCATTCACCTTCCGTTCTTTCGAAACTTTCCCTCATGGGCTGATCTAGTCGGAGACAGTGTTGCTTTCCAGTTAAAACATGAGACAGTATTGCTGACACTAAATTACACATTTCTGTCAGTTAAC
Organism: Triticum aestivum; assembly: GCF_018294505.1. Classification (NCBI taxonomy): domain Eukaryota; kingdom Viridiplantae; phylum Streptophyta; class Magnoliopsida; order Poales; family Poaceae; genus Triticum; species Triticum aestivum. The sequence goes on along the minus strand of NC_057814.1, from coordinate 73,923,209 downwards.
AGCTATGCATAAATGATACAGAAAATAATAGCCTTAAAGTGCGTTCTGTTATATACTCTTACAATGCGCTATATGTTGTGAACTTGTTAGATTAAATGGATGGTACTTATCTTAAAAAATGGACGGTACTGAAAGGATCAGACAACAAAATTGTAGTCTGCTGTAATTGTCCACTGAAAAATTCTGATGCACAAGAATCATCATCAATACATGAACAATGAACAACCACAACCAGAAAAACTCCAGCACAAGAATCATTCCCAGGATGATATCATTCACCAAACATAACATCCAAGCACAGACTTAAAACAAGATCTGAGAAATGGAGATATCATTGCAAATTTAGTACTAGCAGACAACACATAATTCAGAATCACATCACATGTCGCCACTTCACCTTCAGTTAATCCACATCAACCAACCCAGCCATAATTCAGACTCACATCGAGCAGGGTAGAAAGCCAAAATGAGTTCACCAAATCCCTGTACAAACATGTAAAAAAAAACAGAATAACACAGCCACCACAAAAAAATAACAGGGCACGCCAGCAAAATCACAACACCCATGGGGCACTGCATCATGCATTGTCAAATAATCACTGCAACATAATGCTACATGAGACAAGAACACGTAACAGAATCATAGAGCAACGAAATAGCGAACAGTGGCATTGGAGAGCAAAATTAGCATCAGATGATAACTGAACTCTTCCCTTGCAATTTCATTCGAGCATCGTGATACATAGGACCAGATGACACATCATATCAACACCAAGAAACAGAAGCACCCGACACACACCCAGATCACAAGACAAGAACAGCTACCACCCAGTATTACCGGAACCTAGGCGCGCTCCCCGCGGATGCGGCGTGCGAGCTGGATGTCCTTGGGCATGATGGTGACGCGCTTGGCGTGGATGGCGCACAGGTTGGTGTCCTCGAACAGCCCGACGAGGTACGCCTCGGCGGCCTCCTGGAGCGCGGAGACGGCGGAGGACTGGAAGCGGAGGTCGGTCTTGAAGTCCTGGGCGATCTCCCGGACGAGGCGCTGGAAGGGGAGCTTGCGGATGAGCAGCTCCGTGCTCTTCTGGTACTTGCGGATCTCACGGAGGGCGACGGTTCCCGGCCTGAAGCGGTGGGGCTTCTTCACGCCGCCGGTCGCCGGCGCCGACTTGCGAGCAGCCTTGGTCGCCAGCTGCTTCCTCGGCGCCTTGCCGCCGGTGGACTTGCGCGCCGTCTGTTTCGTGCGGGCCATCGGCGCAGGTGGTGGTGGTGCCTTCTTGGGAGATCGGGTGCGGCGGCGCTGTGATTTGTGAGGATTTGGGGGAGAGGTGGATGGGTTAAGTAGGGATGGGGAAATTTTGGAGGGTGGCACGCGGCTGGAGCATTTCGGGAGGGAATGCCTGGTTTTGGACGGAATCTTGGCGCCACGGGGGAGGAAGCGCGTGAGACGTTGGATCGGGTAAAATGGACGTTGGAGATGTGTTTATGCGGGTTGGTCACGGATCGTGATCCCTGGAGTAGCATTTCTCACTTGCGTGTGCTTTGAGCGGGCCAAATTGTTGGAAAAACTTGTTCAGTTTTTCTTTTCTTTTTCGAAGTTGACCCTTTACAACATGATTCATTAAAAAAGGTACTAGAATATAGTTGTCAGGTTAACATATGGAAAACCTGACGAAAATAATTAAAACACGCCCACATAGGGAACCCTGGCCGAAGTGGTAACCGCAAGACCCACACACACCACCGACGAGAGGAACAACGTCGGAGATGCCTACGAGCTGTCATCGTCGTCACTTCCCCTGAGCAAGCGACTCTAACTTCACCGAGGACGACTAACCAAGAGCCTCTGGGACGAACAATGCACTAGAAACATGTCGTCCTATGCCAAACAATTGGTCAACCGCGTCAAGGACTAGGCGGCTCTGACGAATAACAAGTTTTGTAGGAGAAAGAAGCACGTCATGCAAAACATAGGGTATCATGACCATTACACGGCATCATTGCCACCGCATCACCCCGCAACTATATAGCTTTGACTTTACACGTAAAGACAAGTCGATCGGTCGACGACAGAGGACATGCCACTACCCCACTCCTCTTGTTACCATCATCGTTGTCACACGAGTCGCAACGCCAACCAACCACACCGCACGATCAGGCACGTCCAGCACCAAGGAAGTGCATGTGGATCAAGAACTTCAAGACGACGCCCCAAACGGGAGGAAATGACGTTGAGACACCTCTACCGCACGCCCCGCGTGGGATCATGACTTTCTCTGAATAGATTGATCCGGGGATTGACGATACATGAACTCCTCGACGACGTCTCCAAGGAGGATAGAGACGCCCATGGGCACCATCATCGTCGTGTGGTAGTCATCGGCCAAGCTTTCGCCGAAGTAGCGCAACCACCACCACCTCGCAAAATGGCCAATGTCGACAGGCATCTCCACTAGCCCGCACACAACCTACGCAATAACCGCGCCATCACCACACAAGATCATCATCTCCCATCTCGCCACGAACCAAAACCGACCAAGGCTGGTCGGAGCAGGCGCCCGCCTGAAAGTGCAATCATGCACTTGATATAATTTTGGTATGTGATGACACACACTTTGTTTGGACTAATACATTTTGTGAGTGTATCTCAGGTATTAATGCCATGCATGGTGGTTGATGGATGATCGTCGACCTCACAAAAACACAAGAATGAAGATGTGGATCCTCGGCGACTTAGGGTAGTCTTTATGATTATTGATTTGAGTTGATAGGAATCCCGCACTATTAAGATGGGAAGATACCAAGGTGAAGAGTCGGGCCCATTTCACACATCATTTAGCTCATACATGATCACCTAAGACATAGCATGCTGGAAATATGCCTTGAAGGCAATAATGAATGTATTGTTATATTTTTCATGTTCATAATTAAGTTTATTTTTTGTGTTATAATTGTATTGGTTATTGCATCTGAGATTCCAAGGAAACCCCATTACATGTGCGGAAACATAAACACAAATATGAAAATAACTCTCTACACATGGTGACAGCTGCGCACAACCCCAAATTTCATCTCTAACTATTTTGGTAAATTACTTTGGATCATGAAGAAAAAAGTCTAGAACAAAAATAAAGTTATTTTCATGACGTAGGACCATTGATACGTCTCCAACGTATCTATAATTTATGAAGTCTTCATGCTATTATATTATCAACCTTGGATGTTTTATATGCATTTATATGCTATTTTACATGATTTTTGGGACTAACCTATTAACCTAGAGCCCAGTGCCAGTTTCTGTTTTCTCCTTGTTTTAGAGTATCGCAAAAAAGGAAAACCAAACGGAGTCCAATTGACCTGAAACTTGACGAAGCTTATTTTTGGACCAGAAGAAGGCCAAGGAGTCAAAGAGTTGGGCCAGAAGAGTTCCGGGCTGCCCACGAGGATGGGGGGCGCCCCCCCCCCCCCCCCCGGGCGCGCCTCCCTGCCTCGTGGACAGCCCAGAGACCCCCCTGACTTGTTCTCGACGCCAACACCTCTCATATATACCCAAACTTCCAGAAAGAAACTTAGATCGGAAGTTCCGCCGCCGCAAGCCACGAGAAATCAATCTAGGCCCTCTCCAGCACCCTGCTGGAGGGGGCCATCATCACCAGTGGCCATGGAGGAGTATCCCGGAGAGGCCATCATCGCCATGAAGGCCAAGGACCAGAGGGATAACCTTTCCCCATCCAGGGGGGAGGCCATGGAGGAGGAAGCACAAGGGGGAGAACCTCTCCTCCTCTCTCTTGGTGGCACCGGAGTGCCATCGAGAGGGAAATCATCGCCGCGATGATCGTCTTCCTCAACATCACCACCATCATCACCATCCTCATCTCTTTTACGCGGTCCACTCTCCCGCACCCCGCTGTAATCCCTACTTGAACATGGTGCTTTATGCCACATATTATGATCCAATGATGAGTAGATATCCTTTGTCTTTGGGTCGATTGATGATCTAGATTGGTACGAGTTGTATGTTTTATTTTGGTGATGTTCTATGGTGCCCTCCGTATCGCGCAAGCGTGAGGGATTCCCGCTGTAGGGTGTTGCAATACGTTCATGATTCGCTTATAGTGGGTTGGTGAGTGACTGAAACACAAACCCGAGTAAGGGGGTTGTTGCGTATGGGAATAAAGAGGACTTGATGCTTTAATGCTATGGTTGGGTTTTATCTTAATGATCTTTAGTAGTTGCGGATGCTTGCTAGAGTTCCAATCATAAGTGCATATGATCCAAGTAGAGAAAGTATGTTAGCTTATGCCTCTCCCTCATATGAAATTGCAATGACGACTGCCGGTCTTGTTAACAATTGTCTAGGACAATTCCGCACACCGATCCATCATTATTCCACACTCGCTATTTATAATATTTAGTAATATATTCTAACTTTATGATAATTGCACCTACTTTAATGTTTTAGCTCTCCGTTACCATACAAAGTTATCCTCTTCATACCCACAACGTAGTTTTATTTCTCGTTTCTAGTTGGAAGCAAACGTTCGGTATACGTAGAGTCGTATCAGTGGCAGATAGGGCTTGAGAGAATATTGATCTTACCTTTAGCTCCTTGTGGGTTCGACACTCCATACTTATCACTTCCACCTTTGGAAATTACTACGATGATTCCCTGCACTTGGGGATTATCAAGCTCTTTTCTGGCGCCGTTGCCGGGGAGCAATAGCGTGGGGTTGATATTCTTGTTTGCTTTCTTCACTAAGTATATTTTGTTTTTCCTTTTTGTTTCTGTTTAGTTGTGGGTGAAACATACAAAAAAACTTAAAAGAATGAAAATACCCAAAAAACTACTTGCCTCTCATGCCTAAAAAGTTTTTCAAAAAGAGAAGTGATTGGAAAGTTATGCATTGAAGAAGTGAGGGTCGACCTTGAGCAGTTGTGTTCATGCTCACGGAAACAATGTAGAATTTTTCATGGAAGTTTCTCTGTAAATAATTATCCCCTTGTATATTTCCTTTGTATTATAAAAATAATGTGTCAAGCTTTGGTTTTAGGATGATAAGATTGCTGGGCAAGCCCGGGGCGCCAAGGATGGTGGCGGCGGGGCCTCGGTTGCCCTGCCTTTGTGTGGGAACCTCGGATCTGGAGCGGCGGCTTCATTGGCAAGGCACGGCCGGCTTGCAGCCGTGCGAGCGGTGGATCTGGCGTCCCGGCCGCGCGGGCGGCGGGATCCGGTGGTCGTTGGCGGCCGGCGGCGGTTTCTGCGGTGACCGGTGCGCGCGATCTGGCGCCTCCCCTCCTCCCCTGTTTGGCGTGCGGGCCAACCTCGTCGGGTCGCGCATCCTTGGGTTGCCGGTTTTGTACAGGAGGCGCTGCTGGTGGCGGGGATCTAGTTCGGGAGAAATCCCTGGTCGGCCATCGCCGGCCGCGTCGACGGTGACGCCTGAGGACGCCGTTCCCCTCCTTGGAGGCATCGGTATAGAATGATCCCCTCACTTCCCCTTCCTCTAGGTCTCCCGAGTGAAAGCCCTAACTTTGTTGGGCGGCGACGGCGCTCACGGCGTCGTTCCCTTCTTGAAGGCGCCGCTTTGGGAACCTTGGGGCTGGGTGGCGCTTATGGGTGGTGGGAGACGGCGGTGGTGCGGCCCTATCCTAGCATGGATCTGCATCCGTTGCTTGGAGATGGACTCACGTAGGTGGAGGTCGTCGTTTGGCGTCAAGGTGGCGTCGATGGCGGAGGCACCTACCAAGGTTGGCACCTCAATCTGCTCTGAAGATGGACTAGTCGAAGATGGCGGCGACGACAGATGTGAGTGCGTCAGACCGTTTTGTGCCCCGGACCCGGTATGTGGCTCGGTCGGGGCCTCCGGCTTTAGATGTTAGGCTTAGATGAGAGGTCTGGGTATTTGGCCCAGCTTGCACCCCTTCATCATATGGATTGGAGTAGCGGCAGATGTTGTCAAGATGGCGGATTCAGACATATTGTTGTACTACTTTGTAAGGTCCCCGAGAATAATCAATAAAATGGCCGTATGCATCTCCCAGATGCAAAGGCCGGGGGTCATCCTCCTTTTCTAAAAAAATGTGCAGAACAAAAACAGAAACTTTGGCTGTAGCGCGTGATTTTACATTTTTTACTGGAAAGTCAAATGGGTCTGAAACTTTTTGCACATTACTTCTGTACAAATTGTTCAAATTTTCAAATTTATTTCATAATTTTTGGAGTTACAGAAGTTTGCTAAACTTCCAGATTACTACAGACTGTCCTGTTTGAGACAGATTATGTTTTTGATGCATAGCTTGCTTGTTTTGATGAAACTATTGATTTCTATCAGTGGATTAAGCCATGGAAAAATTATATTACAGTAGCTATAATGCAAAAACAAAATATGAATTGGTTTGCAACAGTACTTATAGTAGTGATTTGCTTTGTTATACTAACGGATCTCACAAAGTTTTTGTTAATGTTCTATGTGGATGAAGTGTTCGAAGATCGAGAAGCTATCAATATGAGAAGAATAAAGAGAGGCAAGAGTTCAAGCTTGGGGATGCTCAAGGCACCCCAAGTAAATATTTAAGAGGATACTCAAGCATCTAAGCTTGGGGATGCCCCGATTGGCATCCCATCTTTCTTCTTCAACAATTATCGGTATACCTCGGTTTTTGTTTTGTTCACATGATTTGTGTCCTTACTGTTTTTCTTTTTCTTCAAGAACCATGCTAGTGTGAGATGTCCCTTCATCAATTTATAGAATACTTCATGTGCTTTACTTATATCTTTTAAGTATGACCTTATAGAATTGCTCTTTGTGCTTCACTTAAATCTTTTGAGTATGGTTTTATAGAATGCTTCGTGTGCTTCACTTATACATTTTGAGCTTGGATATTGGTTAGCCTATATTAATTGTAGAATGCTCCATGAACTTCACTTATATCTTTTGGAGTATGAATAATACTATCATCTAAAGTGGGTTTGGAAGAGTGTCAACTTTAGGAACTAGTGTTCCCACTATCCCGAATGAGAAGAATTTTGCTTATGTGGAGAGTAGAAAATTTTCTATGCTTGTAGATCATGAAAACAATGCCTTATGTGATGGTTATATTGTTGAATTCATTCATGATGCTACTGAAAATTATTATGAGGGAGGAATATATGCTTATAGGAGTTGCAATAATATCATGTTTCCTCTCTATGTGCTTAAAGTTTTGAAGTTATACTTGTTTTGCCTTCCTCTGCTAGCTGATTCTTGTTCCTATAAATTATGTGCTCACAAAATCCCTAGGCATAGGAAGTGGATTAGATTTGAATATGCTAGTCATATTCTTCATGATGCTCTCCTTATGTTTCAGTTCTTATCTTTTATGTGAGCATCATTGAAATCCTCATGCCTAGCTAAAAGGCATTAAAGAAAAGCGCTTGTTGGGAGACAACCCAATATTTACCCTTACTGTTTTCGTGTGTTTACATGATTAAGCTACTGTAGTAATCATGTTTTATAGCTTTTGTTTCAATAAAGTGCCAAGTAAGACCTTTGGGAAGACTTGGGTGAAAGTTAATGTGATCTTGCTGTAAAAAACAGAAACTTTGCGCTCACGAGATTAGCTACCATTTTTTACAGAAGAGTGATTTTGAGTTGATTCTTTTTGCAGAAGATAAATAGACAAATTCCTCACGTCCACAAATTTATTTCATAATTTTTGGAGTAGCAGAAGTATGGTTGCTGTTCAGATCATTACAGAATGTTCTGTTTCTGACAGATTCTGTTTTCATTGCATAGTTTGCTTGTTTTCTAGTTTCTATGGCTTATATTTCTCAATATAAATTGTAGAAATGATATGGTACAGTCAGCATTGTGTGAGAACAACTATGAACCTTGTCTTTAACAGTACCAAAGTGAATGGTTTGCTCTTTATCATACTAACCTATCTCACGAAGTTCCGTAAGTTTTGTGTGATTGAAGTTTTCAAGCTTTGGGTGAGATATCGATATGAGGAGAATAAGAAGAGGAAAGACCCTAAGCTTGGGGATTCCCAAGGCACTCCAAGGTAATATTCAAGGAAGACTCAAGCGCCTAAGCTTGGGGATGCCCCGGAAGGCATCCCCTCTTTCGTCTTCAAAACTATCGGTATACCTTACTCGAAGCTATATTTTTATTCGTCACATGATATGTGTTTTGCTTGGAGCGTGTTTTCAATTTTACTTGCTGTTTGAATAAAATCATTGGATCTGAAATATTGAATGAAAAAGAATCCTCCCATGGCTAGTTAATTATTTGACTACTCAGTGACCTTCACTTATATCTTTTTGGAGTAGTTTGTCATTTACTCACGTGCTTCACATATATCCTATGAGTAAATGGTTGAATGAATTGAATGTCATAAATCTGAATTTATATATGTTTCATATGCTTATAACATGAGGAGTAATGACTTCACACATAATAAGTATAGGTAGTAAACTCATTGAAAGTTAGCAAACGTAGAATTGGTCACTTGAACAATTCATGAAAGAATATTGAAGGAAGAGAGATTTCACATATAAATATACTATCTTGGACATCTTTTGTAATTGTGAGCACTCATTAAAATATGACATGCTAAAAGGTTGATGTTGGACAAGGAAGACAACGTAATGGGTTATGTTTTCTTATATCCGAAATAAAGTATATTGTCATGGATCATTCAACATGCTGAGCTTGCCTTTCCCCCTCATGCTAGCCAAATTCTTTGCACCAAGTAGATATACTACTTGTGCTTCCAAACATCCCTTAAACCAGTATTGCCATGAGAGTCCACCATACCTACCTATGGATTGAGTAAGATCCTTCAAGTAAGTTGTCATCGGTGCATGCAATAAAAATTGCTCTCTAAATATGTATGATCTATTAGTGTGGAGAAAATAAGCCTTATATGATCTTGTGATGTGGAAGCAATAAAAGCGACGGACTGCATAATAAAGATCCCTATCACAAGTGGCAATATAAAGTGACGTTCTTTCGCATTAAGATTTTGTGCATCCAACTATTAAAATGCATGACAACCTCTGCTTCCCTCTGCCAAGGGCCTGTCTTTTATTCTTGTCTTATACCTTATGCAAGAGTCATGGTGATCTTCACCTCTCCTTTTTACATTTTATCCTTTGGCAAGCACATTGTGTTGGAAAGATCCTGATATATATATATATATATCCAATTGGATGTAATGTTGGAAATATGCCCTAGAGGCAATAATAAATGGTTATTATTACATTTCTTTGTTCATGTTAATTGTCTATTGTTCATGCTATAATTGTGTTATCCGGAAATCGTAATGCATGTGTGAATACATAGACCACAACGTGTCCCTAGTAAGCCTCTAGTTGACTAGCTCGTTGATCAACAGATAGTCATGGTTTCCTGACTATGGACATTGGATGTCATTGATAACGGGATCACATCATTAGGAGAATGATGTGATGGACAAGACCCAATCCTAAGCATAGCTCAAAGATCGTGTAGTTCGTTTGCTAGAGCTTTTCCAATGTCAAGTATCTTCTCCTTATACCATGAGATCGTGCAACTCCCGGATACCGTAGGAGTACTTTGGGTGTGCCAAACGTCACAACGTAACTGGGTGACTATAAAGGTACACTACGGGTATCTCCGAAAGTGTCTGTTGGGTTGGCACGGATCGAGACTGGGATTTGTCACTCCATATGACGGAGAGGTATCTCTGGGCCCACTCGGTAATGCATCATCATAATGAGCTCAATGTGACTAAGGAGTTAGTCACGGGATCATGCATTGCGGTACGAGTAAAGAGACTTGCCAGTAACGAGATTGAACAAGGTATTGGGATACCGACGATCGAATCTCGGGCAAGTAACATACCGATTGACAAAGGGAATTGTATACGGGATTGATTGAATCCTCGACATCATGGTTCATCCGATGAGATCATCGTGGAACATGTGGGAGCCAACATGGGTATCCAGATCCCGCTGTTGGTTATTGACCGGAGAGGCGCCTCGGTCATGTCTGCATGTCTCCCGAACCCGTAGGGTCTACACACTTAAGGTACGGTGACGCTAGGGTTGTAGAGATATGAGTATGCGGAAACCCGAAAGTTGTTCGGAGTCCCGGATGAGATCCCGGACGTCACGAGGAGTTCCGGAATGGTCCGGAGGTGAAGAATTATATATAGGAAGTCAAGTTTCGGCCACCGGGAAAGTTTCGGGGGTCACCGGTATTGTACCGGGACCACCGGAAGGGTCCCGGGGGTCCATCGGGTGGGGCCACCTATCCCGGAGGGCCCCATGGGCTGAAGTGGGAAGGGAACCAGCCCTTAGTGGGCTGGGGCGCCCCCCATGGGCCTTCCCCTGCGCCTAGGTTTGGAAACCCTAGGGTGGGGGGCGACCCACTTGCCTTGGGGGGCAAGTCTCCCCCCTGGCCGCCGCCCCCCATGTAGATGGGTTCCAGGCCGGCGCCCCCCCCCCTCCCTGGGGGCCTATATAAAGGGGGGAGGGAGGGCAGCAAGACTACAGCCTTTGGCGCCTCCCTCCTCCCCTGCAACACCTCTCCCTCTCGCAGAAGCTTGGCGAAGCCCTGCCGAGATCCCGCTACATCCACCACCATGCCGTCGTGCTGCTGGATCTCCATCAACCTCTCCTTCCCCCTTGTTGGATCAAGAAGGAGGAGAACATCGCTGCTCCGTACGTGTGTTGAACGCGGAGGTGCCGTCCGTTCGGCACTCGGTCATCGGTGATTTGGATCACGGCGAGTACGACTCCATCAACCTCGTTCATTGGAACGCTTCCGCTCGCGATCTACAAGGGTATGTAGATGCACTCCTTTCCCCTCGTTGCTAGTATACTCCATAGATGGATCTTGGTGATGCGTAGGAAATTTTAAAATTCTGCTATGATCCCCTACAGTGGCATCATGAGCCAGGCCTATGCGTAGTTACTATGCACGAGTAGAACACAAAGCAGTTGTGGGCGTAGATGTTGCCAATTCTTCTTGCCCCTACTAGTCTTATCTTGTTTCAGCGGCATTGTGGGATGAAGCGGCCCGGACCGACCTTACACGTACGCTTACGTGAGACAGGTTCCACCGACTGACATGCACTAGTTGCATAAGGTGGCTAGCGGGTGTCTGTCTCTCCCACTTTAGTCGGAACGGATTCGATGAAAAGGGTCCTTATGAAGGGTAAATAGAAATTGGCATATCACGTTGTGGTTTTACGTAGGTAAGAAACGTTCTTGCTAGAAACCTATACAAGCCACGTAAAAAACTTGCAACAACAATTAGAGGACGTCTAACTTGTTTTTGCAGCATGTGCTATGTGATATGATATGACCAGAAGATGTGATGAATGATATATGTGATGTATGAGATTGATCATATTCTTGTAATAGGAATCACGACTTGCATGTCGATGAGTATGACAACCGGCAGGAGCCATAGGAGTTGTCTTTATTATTTTGTATGACCTGCGTGTCATTGACTAACGCCATGTAAATTACTTTACTTTATTGCTAAACGCGTTAGCCATGTAAGTAGAAGTAATCGTTGGCGTGACAACTTCATGAAGACACAATGATGGAGATCATGGTGTCATGCCGGTGACGAAGATGATCATGGTGCCCCGAAGATGGAGATCAAAGGAGCAAAATGATATTGGCCATATCATGTCACTATTTGATTGCATGTGATGTTTATCATATTTTGCATCTTATTTGCTTAGAACGACGGTAGTAAGTAAGATGATCCCTTATGATAATTTCAAGAAAGTGTTCACCCTAACTGTGCACCGTTGCGAAGGTTCGTTGTTTCGAAGCACCACGTGATGATCGGGTGTGATAGATTACAACGGGTGTTGACGAGCCTAGCATGTACAGACATGGCCTCGGAACACACGCAATACACTTAGGTTGACTTGACGAGCCTAGCATGTACAGACACGGCCTCGGAACACGGAGGACCGAAAGGTCGAGCATGAGTCGTATAGAAGATACGATCAACATGGAGATGTTCACCGATCTTGACTAGTCCGTCTCACGTGATGATCGGACATGGCCTAGTTAACTCGGATCATGTTTCACTTAGATGACTAGAGGGATGTCTATCTGAGTGGGAGTTCATTGAGTAATTTGATTAGATGAACTTAATTATCATGAACTTAGTCTAAAATCTTTATAATATGTCTCGTAGAACAAATGGCCCACGTTGTCCTCAACTTCAACGCGTTCCTAGAGAAAACCAAGCTGAAAGATGATGGCAGCAACTATACGGACTGGGTCCGGAACCTGAGGATCATCCTCATAGCTGCCAAGAAAGATTATGTCCTAGAAGCACCGCTAGGTGAAGCACCAATCCCAGAGAACCAAGACGTTATGAACGCTTGGCAATCACGTGTTGATGATTACTCCCTCGTTCAGTGCGGCATGCTTTACAGCTTAGAACCGGGGCTCCAAAAGCGTTTTGAGAAGCATGGAGCATATGAGATGTTCGAAGAGCTGAAAATGGTTTTCCAAGCTCATGCCCGGGTCGAGAGATATGAAGTCTCCGACAAGTTCTTCAGCTATAAAATGGAGGAGAATAGTTCTGTAAGTGAGCACATACTCAGAATGTCTGGGTTGCACAACCGCTTGTCTCAGCTGGGAGTTAATCTCCTGGATGACGCGGTCATTGACAGAATCCTTCAGTCACTTCCACCAAGCTACAAGAGCTTTGTGATGAACTTCAATATGCAGGGGATGGAAAAGACCATTCCTGAGGTATATTCGATGCTGAAATCAGCGGAGGTGGAGATCAGAAAAGAACATCAAGTGTTGATGGTGAATAAAACCACTAAGTTCAAGAAGGGCAAGGGTAAGAAGAACTTCAAGAAGGACGGCAAGGGAGTTGCCGCGCCCGGTAAGCCAGTTACTGGGAAGAAGCCAAGGAATGGACCCAAGCCTGAGACTGAGTGCTTTTATTGCAAGGGAGGTGGTCACTGGAAGCGGAACTGCCCCAAATACTTAGCAGACAAGAAGGCCGGCAACACCAAAGGTATATGTGATATACATGTAATTGATGTGTACCTTACCAGTACTCGTAGTAGCTCCTGGGTATTTGATACCGGTGCGGTTGCTCATATTTGCAACTCAAAACAGGAACTGCGGAATAAACGGAGACTGGCGAAGGACGAGGTGACGATGCGCGTCGGGAATGGTTCCAAGGTCGATGTGATCGCCGTCGGCACGCTACCTCTGCATCTACCTACGGGATTAGTTTTAAACCTCAATAATTGTTATTTAGTGCCAGCTTTGAGCATGAACATTGTATCTGGATCTCGTTTAATTCGAGATGGCTACTCATTTAAATCCGAGAATAATGGTTGTTCTATTTATATGAGAGATATGTTTTATGGTCATGCCCCGCTGGTCAATGGTTTATTCTTGATGAATCTCGAAAGTGATGTTACACATATTCATAGTGTGAATACCAAAAGATGTAAAGTTGATAACGATAGTCCCACATACTTGTGGCACTGCCGCCTTGGTCACATTGGTGTCAAGCGCATGAAGAAGCTCCATGCAGATGGACTTTTGGAGTCTCTTGATTATGAATCATTTGACACGTGCGAACCATGCCTCATGGGTAAGATGACCAAGACTCCGTTCTCCGGAACAATGGAGTGAGCAACCAACTTATTGGAAATCATACATACCGATGTGTGCGGTCCAATGAGTGTTGAGGCTCACGGAGGATATCGTTATGTTCTCACTCTCACTGATGACTTAAGTAGATATGGGTATGTCTACCTAATGAAACACAAGTCTGAAACCTTTGAAAAGTTCAAGGAATTTCAGAGTGAGGTTGAGAATCAACGTGACAGGAAAATAAAATTATTACGATTAGATCGTGGTGGAGAATATTTAAGTTACGAATTTGGTGCGCACTTAAGGAAATGTGGAATCATTTCACAACTCACGCCGCCTGGAACACCTCAGCGAAACGGTGTGTCCAAACGTCGTAATCGCACTCTATTGGATATGGTGCGATCTATGATGTCTCTTACCGATTTACCGCTCTCATTTTGGGGCTATGCTTTAGAGACTGCCGCATTCACTTTAAATAGGGATCCGTCGAAATCCGTTGAGACGACACCGTATGAATTATGGTTTGGGAAGAAACCTAAGTTGTCGTTTCTAAAAGTTTGGGGATGCGATGCTTATGTCAAGAAACTTCAACCTGAAAAGCTCGAACCCAAGTCGGAGAAATGCGTCTTCATAGGATACCCTAAGGAAACTATTGGGTATACCTTCTACCTCAGATCCGAAGGCAAGATCTTTGTTGCCAAGAATGGGTCCTTTCTGGAGAAAGAGTTTCTCTCGAAAGAATTGAGTGGGAGGAAAGTGGAACTTGATGAGGTGATAGTCACCCCTTCCGAACCGGAAAGTAGCGCAGCGCGGGAAGATGTTCCTGTGGTGCCTACACCGGCTGGGGAGGAAGTTAATGATGATGATCATGAAGCTTCGGATCAAGTTACTGCTGAACTTCATAGGTCCACAAGGACACGTTCCGCACCAGAGTGGTACGGCAACCCTGTCCTGGAAATCATGTTGTTAGACAACGGTGAACCTTCGAACTATGAAGAAGCAATGGCGGGTCCGGATTCCGACAAATGGCTAGAAGCCATGAAATCCGAGATAGGATCCATGTATGAAAACGAAGTATGGACTTTGACTGACTTGCCCGATTATCGGCGAGCCATAGAAAATAAATGGATCTTTAAGAAGAAGACAGATGCGGATGGTAATGTGACCATCTATAAGGCTCAACTTGTCGCTAAGGGTTATCGACAAGTTCAAGGGGTTGACTATGATGAGACTTTCTCACCCGTAGCGAAGCTGAAGTCCGTCCGAATCATGTTAGCAATTGCCGCATACTATGATTATGAGATATGGCAGATGGACGTCAAAACGGCATTCCTTAACGGCTTCCTTAAGGAAGAATTGTATATGATGCAGCCGGAAGGTTTTGTCGATCCTAAGAATGCTAACAAAGTATGCAAGCTCCAGCGCTCAATCTATGGGCTGGTGCAAGCATCTCGGAGTTGGAACATTCGCTTTGATGAGATGATCAAAGCGTTTGGGTTTACACAGACTTATGGAGAAGCCTGTGTTTACAAGAAAGTGAGTGGGAGCTCTGTAGCATTTCTCTTATTGTATGTGGATGACATACTATTGATGGGAAATGATATAGAATTCTTGGAAAGTATAAAGGCCTATTTGAATAAGTGTTTTTCAATGAAGGACCTTGGATGGTGGAGGAGGCAGACGCGGTGCAGCATAAGATTTCCTTGGAGCAGGTGCATTTGGACGGTACATGCTGTTCGGGATCCATATCTTTCGCTTCTGCGAGGGCGGGCCCGAAGATGAGCCCGTGTCACGGTTGCGCCTCTGAGAGCTCTGGTATTCCTGCATACCAGTCTCGACATTGATGGCCTTATTCACCAAGGTGGCGAAATCGGCGAAGTCATGCACTAGAAGTGCGAGCTTGATGTCAGCTTGTAGTCCATCATGGAACTTCTCCTGTCTGCGAGCATCAGTTGCAATGTCTTCTTCAGCATAGCGGGACAAGTCCAGAAACTCCCGTTGATAAGCTTCAACAGTTTTGTTGCCTTGGGTGAGGTTGCGGAACTCACGCTTCTTCCGGTCCATGACTCCTTGAGGAATGAAGCGGGCACGGAAAGCAGCTTGGAAGTCTGGCCAGGTGATGATTGTTCCAGCTGGCAGAGTACGCCTGTGGCTGTCCCACCATTGAGCTGCGGGTCCCTTCAGAAAGAAGGAAGCAAAGTTGACGTAGCTGGCAGGGGCTACATTGGCAGACTCCATCTCATAGGTGATGTCACGGAGCCAGTCATCAGCACCCAGAGGCTGAGTTGAGCTACGGTACACAGTTGGATTGAGGCGCATGAATTCCTGCAGAGTTACTGGGGTTGGTTGCTGGTCCATATTGGGGCGAGGAAACTGAGCCATCATATTTTCCATGAATTGGCGGTTCAGTTCGAACTGCTGGATCATACCAGCCATGTACTCAGGTGGTGGTGGGGCATTGCCACCACTACCACGACCACCTGGTCTAACCATCCTGCTAATATATAACAGGGGTTCAGCATTGAGAAATTTGCAAAGACAAGGATCATTCATGATGAAACATGCATAATGAAAGGAGCACGATAGCTACTACATAGTAGTCGGCATAACTTACAAAAGGGGTCATGCATAGAGTTCAGTACATAGACTAAAACATCATAGGCGGCACACAGGCTCGCGGCGAATGCATCTAATACTAACTAAGCAAGACTACATCAGTCCCAAGAGGTACTGTGGAGGTAATCATAGCCCGACGGCTGGTAGTGAGGCAACGGATAGCCCTCCATGTCAGCAGACTGGGGGCCGCGGATACTCAGGTGTAGAGCCCGACGCTCAGGTGGCAGAAGAGGACCAAGTGCGGGAGAGTAGCCTCCCACCTCTGGCCAACCGACACCGTGGGGCATCACGGTCCTGGATGGGTAGATCGCAGTACGCGGTAGCTGTCCAGATCGGACAAAGGGCTGCAGCAGCGTCAGAGCACGGTAAAGGTGCTGACGGGTGGTGTCATCTCGTGGCGAAGAGCTCGGTTAGCTCGATCCAGCCCATCAGCATGCAGAACCAGGTTCTGATGGTAGAAGGGCTCTCGGGTGACAGTGGAGTAGGCAGCAGTATAGTATCCCTCCGCACCAACATCAGATGTGATAGCAATGTGCCTGAAAGGGGAGGTGTCCAACTCCCGATACTCTCCACGAAGACGTGTCAGAGCAGCATAGGCAGCATCGTGGACAGCCATATCGATGGTCACACCAACACCATGTGCGGTGTGGAGCACAGTAGTGGAGTCATACTCCCGCGAGTAGAGGTGGACGATGGCACGGTACTGCTCCTGGTTAAAGTCCTAGTACTCCTCGTAGACGGTGTACTCAGGGTGCCAGCGATAACCCAGATAGGTCATCATCTCAGCTAGCACCGCAGGTGATCCCGAGGCACCAATGGTCGTCGTGTGGCGCACGACCTGCCTCGTGGGTTCCATCTGAAAGCAAAGACGTTTCAAAGGAGTCAAATGACAGTGTGTGAATTGTTCAAAATACTATTCTAAGAAACAACTATGGCTTATCCAACTTTGGGGGTGAATGCGGTCACGGGATCCTAGTGTTAGAGTTAGTAAATTCATTTAACCCGAGTAGAAGAGAGTTCAGAGTCCCAGAGTAAAGGTCGAGGAGTAAAAGATCCTAGTACCACCCAATGGCGACGTGGGCCCGTAAGACACACAGCCATGTTAGTAAAAGTTTTTGTAATGTCTAGACTCGACTTCGGCCAAGGAGTGTGGAAAGGGGATTCCTACAGGTAGTCGGCTCTGATACCAACTTGTGACGCCCCCGATTTGACCGTACACTAATCATGCACGCAAATGTGTACGATCAAGATCAGGGACTCACGGGAAGATATCACAACACAACTCTACAACATAAATAAGTCATACAAGCATCATAATACAAGCCAGGGGCCTCGAGGGCTCGAATACAAGTGCTCGATCACAGACGAGTCAGCAGAAGCAACAATATCTGAGTACAGACATAAGTTAAACAAGTTTGCCTTAAGAAGGCTAGCACAAACTGGGATACAGATCGAACGAGGCGCAGGCCTCCTGCCTGGGATCCTCCTAACTACTCCTGGTCGTCGTCAGCGGGCTGCACGTAGTAGTAGGCACCTCCAGTGTCGTAGGTGTCGTCGTCAACGGTGGCGTCTGGCTCCTGGACTCCAACATCTGGTTGCGACAACCAGATAGAAAGGAAAGGGGGAAAAGAGGGAGAAAGGCAACCGTGAGTACTCATCCAAAGTACTCGCAAGCAAGGAGCTACACTACATATGCATGGGTATATGTGTAAAGGGGCATATCAGTGGACTGAACTGCAAAATGCCAGAATAAAAGGGGGATAGCTAGTCATGTCGAAGACTATGCTTCTGGCCATCTCCATCTTGCAGCATGTAGAAGAGAGTAGATTGAAGTCCTCCAAGTAGCATCGCATAGCATAATCCTATCCGGAGATCCCCTCCTCGTCGCCCTGTTAGAGAGTGATCACCGGGTTGTATCTGGCACTTGGAAGGGTGTATTTTATTCAGTATCCAGTTCTAGTTGTCATAAGGTCAAGGTACAACTCCGGGTCGTCCTTTTACCGAGGGACACGGCTATTCGAATAGATAAACTTCCCTGCAGGGGTGCACCACATAACCCAACACGCTCGATCCCATTTGGCCGGACACACTTTTCTGGCTCATGCCCGGCCTCGCAAGATCAACGCGTCGCAGCCCCACCTAAGCACAACAGAGCGTTCAGCACGCCGGTCTAATCCTAAGCGCGCAGGGGTCTGGGCCCATCGCCCTATGCACACCTGCACGTTGCGAACGCGGCCGCGAGCAGACCTAGCAACCCACACGATCACGGCGGTTACGTCAAAGCGGTCCAACACGGCGCGCGCCACTCAGTCGCTGACGTCACGAAGGCTTCGGCTGATACCACGACGCCAGGATACCCATAACTACTCCCGCGTATATGGTTAGTGCGTATAGACCAAATGGCCAGACTCAGATCAAATACCAAGATCTCGTTAAGCGTGTTAAGTATCCGCGAACGCCGACCAGGGCCAGGCCCACCTCTCACCTAGGCGGTGTCAACCTGCCCTGTCGCTCCGCCACAAAGATCCACTTGCGGGTACTCCTACGAGCCGACCCGACTTTAGTCATCACATGTGTCATGTGTATAGTATATAAGTATATACCCGTGATCACCGCCCAGGTGATCACGGCCCGATAGTATAGCACAGCAGACGGACAATATTGTAGGGCCACTGATGGAAAACTAGCATCCTATACTAAGCATGTAGGATTGCAGGTAAGGTAACAACAGTAGTAGCAAGGATAGGCTATGCATCAGGATAGGATATCGGAAAGCAGTAACATGCTACACTACTCTAATGCAAGCAGTATAGAGAAGAATAGGCGATATCTGGAGATCAAGGGGGGGCTTGCCTGGTTGCTCTGGCAAGTAGGAGGGGACGTCAACTCCGTAGTCGAACTGGGCAGCAGCAGTGTCGGTCTCGTAGTCTACCGGAGAGAAGAGGGGGAAGAAACAGTAAATACAATGCAAACATAAGCATGACGATGCGTGACATGACAATGAGCAGTGCGAGGTGTGTCCTAACGCGACAGTAGGTGGTACCGGCGAAGGGGGGGAACATCCGGGAAGTATTCCCGATGTTTTGCGTTTTCGGACAGATGGACCGGAGGGGGAAAGTTGCGAGTTCGATAGGTTAGGGAGGTGTGGTGGACAAACGGACTGCGTATCCGGATTCGTCTCGTCGTTCTGAGAAACTTTCATGTTGAAAATATTTTAATCCGAGTTACGGGTTAAAAGATATGATTTTCTAAAGATTTTATTAATTTCTGGAATTTAATTAATTATTTAATTTAATTCGAAATATGGATTTATGACATCAGCATGAAGTCATGCTGACATCGGCAGTCAACTGGGGTTGACTAAGTCAAACTGACATGTGGGTCCAGTGGGACCCACCTGTCATTCTCTGATTAGGTTAATTAGGGTTAGCTAAATAATTACTGTTTAATTAAATTAACTAATTAATTAGATTAATTTAAACAGGATTAATTAACTTAATTAATTTAGTTAATTAATTAATTAAATAAATAAATTTATTTTTATTATTTGTTTTATTATTAATTTTATTTTTATTTATTTATTTATTTAATTATTTATTAATTTTTATTAACTAGTTTATGAAGGAAATATGCCATAGAGGCAATAATAAAGTTATTATTTATTTCCTTATATCATGATAAATGTTTATTATTCATGCTAGAATTGTATTAACCGAAAACATAATACATGTGTGAATACATAGACAAACAGAGTGTCACTAGTATGCCTCTACTTGACTAGCTCGTTAATCAAAGATGGTTATGTTTCCTAGCCATAGACATAAGTTGTCATTTGATTAACGAGATCACCTCATTAGGAGAATGACGTGATTGACTTGACCCATTCCGTTAGCTTAGCACCCGATCGTTTAGTATGTTGCTATTGCTTTCTTCATGACTTATACATGTTCCTCTGACTATGAGATTATGCAACTCCCGTTTACCGGAGGAACACTTTGTGTGCTACCAAACGTCACAACGTAAATGGGTGATTATAAAGGTGCTCTACAGGTGTCTCCAAAGGTACTTGTTGGGTTGGCGTATTTCGAGATTAGGATTTGTCACTCCGATTGTCGGAGAGGTATCTCTGGGCCCACTCGGTAATGCACATCACTATAAGCCTTGCAAGCATTGTGACTAATAAGTTAGTTGCGGGATGATGTGTTACGGAACGAGTAAAGAGACTTGCCGGTAACGAGATTGAACTAGGTATCGAGATACCGACGATCGAATCTCGGGCAAGTAACATACTGATGACAAAGGGAACAACGTATGTTGTTATGCGGTCTGACCGATAAAGATCTTCGTAGAATATGTGGGAGCCAATATGGGCATCCAGGTCCCGCTATTGGTTATTGACCGGAGACGTGTCTCGGTCATGTCTACATAGTTCTCGAACCCGTAGGGTCCGCACGCTTAAAGTTACGATGACAGTTTTATTATGAGTTTATGTATGTTGATGTACCGAAGGAGTTCGGAGTCCCGGATGAGATCGGGGACATGACGAGGAGTCTCGAAATGGTCGAGACGTAAAGATCGATATATTGGACGACTATATTCGGACTTCGGAAAGGTTCCGAGTGATTCGGGTATTTTTCGGAGTACCGGAGAGTTACGGGAATACGTATTGGGCCTTATTGGGCCATACGGGAAAGAAGAAAAAGGGCCTCAAGGGTGGCCGCACCCCTCCCCTTGGTCTGGTCCGAATTGGACTAGGGAAGGGGGGCGCCCCCTTCCTTCCTTCTCTTTTTCCCTTCCTCTTTTCCTATTCCATATGGGAGGTGGAATCCTACTAGGACTAGGGAGTCCTAGTAGGACTCCACACTTGGTGCGCCCCCTCCTAGGGCCGGCCTCCTCCTCCCTTGCTCCTTTATATACGGGGGCAGGGGGCACCCCAGAGACACAACAATTGATCCTTGAGATCTCTTAGCCGTGTGCGGTGCCCCCCTCCACCAAATTACACCTCGATAATACCGTTGCGGAGCTTAGGCGAAGCCCTGCGTCGGTGGAACATCATCATCGTCACCACGCCGTCGTGCTGACGAAACTCTCCCTCAACACTCGGCTGGATCGGAGTTCGAGGGACGTCATCGAGCTGAACGTGTGTAGAACTCGGAGGTGCCGTGCGTTCGGTACTTGATCGGTCGGATCGTGAAGACGTACGACTACATCAACCGCGTTGTGATAACGCTTCCGCTGTCGGTCTACGAGGGTACGTGGACAACACTCTCCCCTCTCGTTGCTATGCATCACCATGATCTTGCGTGTGCGTAGGAATTTTTTGAAATTACTACGTTCCCCAACAGTGGCATCCGAGCCTGGTTTTATGCGTTGATGCTATGCACGAGTAGAACACAAGTGAGTTGTGGGCGATATAAGTCATACTGCTTACCAGCATGTCATACTTTGGTTCAGCGGTATTGTGAGATGAAGCGGCCCGGACCGACATTACGCGTACGCTTACGCGAGACTGGTTTCACCGTTCGGAGCACTCGTTGCTTAAAGGTGACTGGCGGGTGTCTGTCTCTCTCACTTTAGTTGAACCGAGTGTGGCTACGCCCGGTCCTTGCGAAGGTTAAAACAGCACCAACTTGACAAACTATCGTTGTGGTTTTGATGCGTAGGTAAGAACGGTTCTTGCTAAGCCCGTAGCAGCCACGTAAAACTTGCAACAACAAAGTAGAGGACGTCTAACTTGTTTTTGCAGGGCATGTTGTGATGTGATATGGTCAAGACATGATGTGATATAATGTGTTGTATGAGATGATCATGTTTTGTAACCGAGTTATCGGCAACTGGCAGGAGCCATATGGTTGTCGCTTTATTGTATGAGATGCAATCGCCATGTAATAGTTTTACTTTATCACTAAGCGGTAGCGATAGTCGTAAAAGCAATAAGTTGGCGAGACGACAACGATGCTACGATGGAGATCAAGGTGTCGCGCCGGTGACGATGGTGATCATGACGGTGCTTCGGAGATGGAGATCACAAGCACGGTGCTTCGGAGATGGAGATCACAAGCACAAGATGATGATGGCCATATCATATCACTTATATTGATTGCATGTGATGTTAATCCTTTATGCATCTTATCTTGCTTTGATTGACGGTAGCATTATAAGATGATCTCTCACTAAAATTTCAAGATAAAAGTGTTCTCCCTGAGTATGCACCGTTGCAAAAGTTCTTCGTGCTGAGACACCACGTGTTAATCGGGTGTGATAGGCTCTACGTTCAAATACAACGGGTGCAAAACAGTTGCACACGCGGAATACTCAGGTTAAACTTGACGAGCCTAGCATATACAGATATGGCCTCGGAACACAGAGACCGAAAGGTCGAGCGTGAATCATATAGTAGATATGATCAACATAGTGATGTTCACCATTGAAACTACTCCATCTCACGTGTTAATCGGACATGGTTTAGTTGCTTTGGATCACGTAATCACTTAGATGATTAGAGGGATGTCTATCTAAGTGGGAGTTCTTAAGTAATATGATTAATTGAACTTAAATTTATCATGAACTTAGTCCTGATAGTATTTTGCAAATTATGTTGTAGATCAATAGCTCGCGTTGTTGCTTCCCTGTGTTTATTTTTATGTTCCTAGAGAAAAATTATGTTGAAAGATGTTAGTAGCAAAGATGCGGATTGGATCCGTGATCTGAGGATTATCCTCATTGCTGCACAGAAAAATTATGTCCTTGATGCACCGCTAGGTGACAGACCTATTGCAGGAGCAGATGCAGACGTTATGAACGTTTGGCTAGCTCAATATGATGACTACTTGATAGTTTAGTGCACCATGCTTAACGGCTTAGAATCGGGACTTCAAAGACGTTTTGAACGTCATGGACCATATGAGATGTTCCAGGAGTTGAAGTTAATATTTCAAGCAAATACCCGAGTTGAGAGATATGAAATCTCCAACAAGTTCTATAGCAAAAAGATGGAGGAGAATCGCTCAACTAGTGAGCATGTGCTCAGATTGTCTGGGTACTACAATCGCTTGAATCAAGTGGGAGTTTATCTTCCAGATAAAATAGTGATTGACAGAATTCTCTAGTCACCATCACCAAGTTAGTAGAACTTCGTGATGAACTATGGTATGCAAGGGATGACGAAAGTAATTCCCGAGCTCTTCGTGATGCTGAAATCGACGAAGGTAGAAATCAAGAAAAACATCAAGTGTTGATGGTTGACGAGACCACTTCAAGTGTTGATGGTTGACGAGACCGCTAGTTTCAAGAAAAGGGCAAAGGGAAAAAGGGGAACTTCAAAAAGAACGGCAAGCAAGTTGCTGCTCAAGTGAAGAAGCCTAAGTCTGGTCCTAAGCCTGAGACTAAGTGCTTCTACTGCAAAGGGACTGGTCACTGGAAGCGGAACTACCCCAACTATTTGGTGGATAAGAAGGATGGCAAAGTGAACAAAGGTATATTTGATATACAGATTATTGATGTGTACTTTACTAGTGTTTATAGCAATCCCTCGGTAATTGATACTGGTTCAGTTGCTAAGAGTAGTAACTCGAAACGGGAGTTGCAGAATAAACAGAGACTAGTAAAAGTGAACAAAGGTATATTTGATATACAGATTATTGATGTGTACTTTACTAGTGTTTATAGCAACCCCTCGGTAATTGATACTGGTTCAGTTGCTAAAGAGTAGTAACTCGAAAACGGGAGTTGCAGAATAAACAGAGACTAGTAAAAGGCGAGGTGACGATGTGTGTTGGAAGTAGTTCCAAGATTGATATGATCATCATCGCACACTCCCTGTACTTTCGGGATTAGTGTTGAAACTAAATAAGTGTTATTTGGTGTTTGCGTTGAGCATGAATATGATCTGATCATGTTTATTGCAATACGGTTATTCATTTAAGTTAGAGAACAATTGTTGTTCTGTTTACATGAATAAAACCTTTATGGTCATACACACCAACGAAAATGGTTTGTTGGATCTCGATCGTAGTGATACACATATTCATAATATTGAAGCCAAAAGATGCAAAGTTAATAATGATAGTGCAACTTATTTGTGGCACTGCCGTTTAGGTCATATTGGTGTAAAGCGCATGAAGAAACTCCATACTGATGGGATTTTGGAATCACTTGATTATGAATCACTTGATGCTTGCGAACCGTGCCTCATGGGCAAGATGACTAAAACGCCGTTCTCCGGAACTATGGAGAGAGCAACAGATTTGTTGGAAATCATACATACAGATGTATGTGGTCCGATGAATATTGAGGCTCGTAGCAGGTATCATTATTTTCTGACCTTCACAGATGATTTGAGCAGATATGGGTATATCTACTTGATGAAACACAAAGTCTGAAACATTTGAAAAGTTCAAAGAATTTCAGAGTGAAGTGGAAAATCATCGTAACAAGAAAATAAAAGTTTCTACGATATGATCGCAGAGGTAAATATTTGAGTTACGAGTTTGGCCTTCAGTTAAAACAATGTGAAATAGTTTCACTACTCACGCCACCTGGAACACCACAGTGTAATGGTGTGTCCGAACGTCATAACCGTACTTTATTGGATATAGTGCAATCTATGATGTCTCTTACCAATTTACCACTATCGTTTTGGGGTTATGCATTAGAGACAGCTACATTCACGTTAAATAGGGCACCATCAAAATCCGTTGAGACGACGCCTTATGAACTGTGGTTTGGCAAGAAACCAAAGTTGTCGTTTCTTAAAATTTTGGGGTTGCGATGCTTATGTGAAAAAATTTCATCCTGATAAGCTCAAACCCAAATCGGAGAAATGTGTCTTCATAGGATACCCAAAGGAGACAGTTGGGTACACCTTCTATCACAGATCCGAAGGCAAGACATTCGTTGCTAAGTATGGATCCTTTCTAGAGAAGGAGTTTCTCTCGAAAGATGTGAGTGGGAGGAAAGTAGAACTTGATGAGGTAACTGTACCTGCTCCCTTATTGGAATCACAGAAATCTGTTCCTGTGACTTCTACACCAATTAGTGAGGAAGTTAATGATGATGATCATGTAACTTCAGATCAAGTTACTACCAAACCTCGTAGGTAAACCAGAGTAAGATCCGCACCAGAGTGGTACGGTAATCCTGTTCTGGAGGTTATGTTACTAGACCATGACGAACCTACGAACTATGAAGAAGCGATGGTGAGCCCAGATTCCGCAAAATGGCTTGAGGCCATGAAATCTGAGATGAGATCCATGTATGAGAACAAAGTGTGGACTTTGGTTGACTTGCCCGATGATCGGCAAGCAATTGAGAATAAATGGATTGTCAAGAGGAAGACGGACGCTGATAGTAGTATCACTATCTACAAAGCTAGAATTGTCGCAAAAAGGTTTTCGACAAGTTCAAGATGTTGACTACGATGAGAGTTTCTCACTCGTATCTATGCTTAAGTCTGTCCGAATCATGTTAGCAATTGCCGCATTTTATGAAATCTGGCAAAGGGATAAACAAAACTGCATTCCTTGATGGATTTATTAAAGAAGAGTTGTATATGATACAACCAGAAGGTTTTGTCAATCCTAAAGGTGCTAACAAAATATGCAAGCTCCAGCGATCCATCAATGGACTGGTGCAAGCATCTCGGAGTTGGAATATACGCTTTGATAAGTTGATCAAAGCATATAGTTGTATACAGACTTGCGGTGAAGCCTGTATTTACAAGAAAGTGAGTGGGAGCACTACAACATTTCTGATAAGTATATGTGAATGACATATTGTTGATCGGAAATAATGTAGAATTATTCTGCAAAGCATAAAGGAGTGTTTGAAAGGAGTTTTTCAAAGAAAGACCTCGGTGAAGCTGCTTACATATTGAGCATCAAGATCTATAGAGATAGATGAAGACGCTTGATAAGTTTTTCAATGAGTACATACCTTAACAAGATTTTGAAGTAGTTCAAAATAGAACAGTCAAAGAAAGAGTTCTTGCCTGTGTTACAAGGTGTGAAATTGAGTAAAGACTCAAAGCCCGACCACGGCAAAAGATAGAAAGAGAATGAAAGTCATTCCCTATGCCTTGGCCATAGGTTCTATAAAGTATGCCATGCTGTGTACCAGATCTATTGTATACCCTACACTGATTTTGGCAAGGGAGTACAATAGTGATCTAGGAGTAGATCACTGGACAGCGGTCAAAATTATCCTTACTGGAATAAGGATATGTTTCTCGATTATGGAAGTGACAAAAGGCTCGTCGTAAAGGTTACGTCGATGCAAGTTTTGACACTAATCTAGATGACTCTAAGTCTCGGTCTAGATACATATTGAAAGTGGGAGCAATTAGCTAGAGTAGCTCCATGCAGAGCATTGTAGACATAGAAATTTGCAAAATACTTACGGATCTGAATGTGACAGACCCGTTGACTAAAATTATCTCACAAGCAAAACATGATCACACCTTAGTACTCTTTGGGTGTTAATCACATAGCGATGTGAACTAGATTACTGACTCTAGTAAACCCTTTGGGTGATGGTCACATGACGATGTGAACCATGGGTGTTAATCACATGGTGATGTGAACTATTCATGTTAAATCACATGGCGATGTGAACTAGATTATTGACTCTAGTGCAAGTGGGAGACTGAAGGAAATATGCCCTAGAGGCAATAATAAAGTTATTATTTATTTCCTTATATCATGATAAATGTTTATTATTCATGCTAGAATTGTATTAACCGGAAACATAATACATGTGTGAATACATAGACAAACAGAGTGTCACTAGTATGCCTCTACTTGACTAGCTCGTTAATCAAAGATGGTTATGTTTCCTAGCCATAGACATAAGTTGTCATTTGATTAACGAGATCACCTCATTAGGAGAATGACGTGATTGACTTGACCCATTCCGTTAGCTTAGCACCCGATCGTTTAGTATGTTGCTATTGCTTTCTTCATGACTTATACATGTTCCTATGACTATGAGATTATGCAACTCCCGTTTACCGGAGGAACACTTTGTGTGCTACCAAACGTCACAACGTAAATGGGTGATTATAAAGGTGCTCTACAGGTGTCTCCAAAGGTACTTGTTGGGTTGGCGTATTTCGAGATTAGGATTTGTCACTCCGATTGTCGGAGAGGTATCTCTGGGCCCACTCGGTAATGCACATCACTATAAGCCTTGCAAGCATTGTGACTAATGAGTTAGTTGCGGGATGATGTGTTACGGAACGAGTAAAGAGACTTGCCGGTAACGAGATTGAACTAGGTATCGAGATACCGACGATCGAATCTCGGGCAAGTAACATACCGATGACAAAGGGAACAACGTATGTTGTTATGCGGTCTGACCGATAAAGATCTTCGTAGAATATGTGGGAGCCAATATGGGCATCCAGGTCCCGCTATTGGTTATTGACCGGAGACGTGTCTCGGTCATGTCTACATAGTTCTCGAACCCGTAGGGTCCGCACGCTTAAAGTTACGATGACAGTTTTATTATGAGTTTATGTATGTTGATGTACCGAAGGAGTTCGGAGTCCCGGATGAGATCGGGGACATGACGAGGAGTCTCGAAATGGTCGAGACGTAAAGATCGATATATTGGACGACTATATTCGGACTTCGGAAAGGTTCCGAGTGATTCGGGTATTTTTCGGAGTACCGGAGAGTTACGGGAATACGTATTGGGCCTTATTGGGCCATACGGGAAAGAAGAAAAAGGGCCTCAAGGGTGGCCGCACCCCTCCCCTTGGTCTGGTCCGAATTGGACTAGGGAAGGGGGGCGCCCCCTTCCTTCCTTCTCTTTTTCCCTTCCTCTTTTCCTATTCCATATGGGAGGTGGAATCCTACTAGGACTAGGGAGTCCTAGTAGGACTCCACACTTGGTGCGCCCCCTCCTAGGGCCGGCCTCCTCCTCCCTTGCTCCTTTATATACGGGGGCAGGGGGCACCCCAGAGACACAACAATTGATCCTTGAGATCTCTTAGCCGTGTGCGGTGCCCCCCTCCACCATATTACACCTCGATAATACCGTTGCGGAGCTTAGGCGAAGCCCTGCGTCGGTGGAACATCATCATCGTCACCACGCCGTCGTGCTGACGAAACTCTCCCTCAACACTCGGCTGGATCGGAGTTCGAGGGACGTCATCGAGCTGAACGTGTGTAGAACTCGGAGGTGCCGTGCGTTCGGTACTTGATCGGTCGGATCGTGAAGACGTACGACTACATCAACCGCGTTGTGATAACGCTTCCGCTGTCGGTCTACGAGGGTACGTGGACAACACTCTCCCCTCTCGTTGCTATGCATCACCATGATCTTGCGTGTGCGTAGGAATTTTTTTGAAATTACTACGTTCCCCAACAGTGGCATCCGAGCCTGGTTTTATGCGTTGATGCTATGCACGAGTAGAACACAAGTGAGTTGTGGGCGATATAAGTCATACTGCTTACCAGCATGTCATACTTTGGTTCAGCGGTATTGTGAGATGAAGCGGCCCGGACCGACATTACGCGTACGCTTACGCGAGACTGGTTTCACCGTTCGGAGCACTCGTTGCTTAAAGGTGACTGGCGGGTGTCTGTCTCTCTCACTTTAGTTGAACCGAGTGTGGCTACGCCCGGTCCTTGCGAAGGTTAAAACAGCACCAACTTGACAAACTATCGTTGTGGTTTTGATGCGTAGGTAAGAACGGTTCTTGCTAAGCCCGTAGCAGCCACGTAAAACTTGCAACAACAAAGTAGAGGACGTCTAACTTGTTTTTGCAGGGCATGTTGTGATGTGATATGGTCAAGACATGATGTGATATAATGTGTTGTATGAGATGATCATGTTTTGTAACCGAGTTATCGGCAACTGGCAGGAGCCATATGGTTGTCGCTTTATTGTATGAGATGCAATCGCCATGTAATAGTTTTACTTTATCACTAAGCGGTAGCGATAGTCGTAAAAGCAATAAGTTGGCGAGACGACAACGATGCTACGATGGAGATCAAGGTGTCGCGCCGGTGACGATGGTGATCATGACGGTGCTTCGGAGATGGAGATCACAAGCACGGTGCTTCGGAGATGGAGATCACAAGCACAAGATGATGATGGCCATATCATATCACTTATATTGATTGCATGTGATGTTAATCCTTTATGCATCTTATCTTGCTTTGATTGACGGTAGCATTATAAGATGATCTCTCACTAAAATTTCAAGATAAAAGTGTTCTCCCTGAGTATGCACCGTTGCAAAAGTTCTTCGTGCTGAGACACCACGTGTTAATCGGGTGTGATAGGCTCTACGTTCAAATACAACGGGTGCAAAACAGTTGCACACGCGGAATACTCAGGTTAAACTTGACGAGCCTAGCATATACAGATATGGCCTCGGAACACAGAGACCGAAAGGTCGAGCGTGAATCATATAGTAGATATGATCAACATAGTGATGTTCACCATTGAAACTACTCCATCTCACGTGTTAATCGGACATGGTTTAGTTGCTTTGGATCACGTAATCACTTAGATGATTAGAGGGATGTCTATCTAAGTGGGAGTTCTTAAGTAATATGATTAATTGAACTTAAATTTATCATGAACTTAGTCCTGATAGTATTTTGCAAATTATGTTGTAGATCAATAGCTCGCGTTGTTGCTTCCCTGTGTTTATTTTTATGTTCCTAGAGAAAAATTATGTTGAAAGATGTTAGTAGCAAAGATGCGGATTGGATCCGTGATCTGAGGATTATCCTCATTGCTGCACAGAAAAATTATGTCCTTGATGCACCGCTAGGTGACAGACCTATTGCAGGAGCAGATGCAGACGTTATGAACGTTTGGCTAGCTCAATATGATGACTACTTGATAGTTTAGTGCACCATGCTTAACGGCTTAGAATCGGGACTTCAAAGACGTTTTGAACGTCATGGACCATATGAGATGTTCCAGGAGTTGAAGTTAATATTTCAAGCAAATACCCGAGTTGAGAGATATGAAATCTCCAACAAGTTCTATAGCTAAAAGATGGAGGAGAATCGCTCAACTAGTGAGCATGTGCTCAGATTGTCTGGGTACTACAATCGCTTGAATCAAGTGGGAGTTTATCTTCCAGATAAAATAGTGATTGACAGAATTCTCTAGTCACCATCACCAAGTTAGTAGAACTTCGTGATGAACTATAGTATGCAAGGGATGACGAAAGTAATTCCCGAGCTCTTCGTGATGCTGAAATCGACGAAGGTAGAAATCAAGAAAAACATCAAGTGTTGATGGTTGACGAGACCACTTCAAGTGTTGATGGTTGACGAGACCGCTAGTTTCAAGAAAAGGGCAAAGGGAAAAAGGGGAACTTCAAAAAGAACGGCAAGCAAGTTGCTGCTCAAGTGAAGAAGCCTAAGTCTGGTCCTAAGCCTGAGACTAAGTGCTTCTACTGCAAAGGGACTGGTCACTGGAAGCGGAACTACCCCAACTATTTGGTGGATAAGAAGGATGGCAAAGTGAACAAAGGTATATTTGATATACAGATTATTGATGTGTACTTTACTAGTGTTTATAGCAATCCCTCGGTAATTGATACTGGTTCAGTTGCTAAGAGTAGTAACTCGAAACGGGAGTTGCAGAATAAACAGAGACTAGTAAAAGTGAACAAAGGTATATTTGATATACAGATTATTGATGTGTACTTTACTAGTGTTTATAGCAACCCCTCGGTAATTGATACTGGTTCAGTTGCTAAAGAGTAGTAACTCGAAAACGGGAGTTGCAGAATAAACAGAGACTAGTAAAAGGCGAGGTGACGATGTGTGTTGGAAGTAGTTCCAAGATTGATATGATCATCATCGCACACTCCCTGTACTTTCGGGATTAGTGTTGAAACTAAATAAGTGTTATTTGGTGTTTGCGTTGAGCATGAATATGATCTGATCATGTTTATTGCAATACGGTTATTCATTTAAGTTAGAGAACAATTGTTGTTCTGTTTACATGAATAAAACCTTTATGGTCATACACACCAACGAAAATGGTTTGTTGGATCTCGATCGTAGTGATACACATATTCATAATATTGAAGCCAAAAGATGCAAAGTTAATAATGATAGTGCAACTTATTTGTGGTACTGCCGTTTAGGTCATATTGGTGTAAAGCGCATGAAGAAACTCCATACTGATGGGATTTTGGAATCACTTGATTATGAATCACTTGATGCTTGCGAACCGTGCCTCATGGGCAAGATGACTAAAACGCCGTTCTCCGGAACTATGGAGAGAGCAACAGATTTGTTGGAAATCATACATACAGATGTATGTGGTCCGATGAATATTGAGGCTCGTAGCAGGTATCATTATTTTCTGACCTTCACAGATGATTTGAGCAGATATGGGTATATCTACTTGATGAAACACAAAGTCTGAAACATTTGAAAAGTTCAAAGAATTTCAGAGTGAAGTGGAGAATCATCGTAACAAGAAAATAAAGTTTCTACGATATGATCGCAGAGGTAAAATATTTGAGTTACGAGTTTGGCCTTCAGTTAAAACAATGTGAAATAGTTTCACTACTCACGCCACCTGGAACACCACAGTGTAATGGTGTGTCCGAACGTCATAACCGTACTTTATTGGATATAGTGCAATCTATGATGTCTCTTACCAATTTACCACTATCGTTTTGGGGTTATGCATTAGAGACAGCTACATTCACGTTAAATAGGGCACCATCAAAATCCGTTGAGACGACGCCTTATGAACTGTGGTTTGGCAAGAAACCAAAGTTGTCGTTTCTTAAAATTTTGGGGTTGCGATGCTTATGTGAAAAAGTTTCATCCTGATAAGCTCAAACCCAAATCGGAGAAATGTGTCTTCATAGGATACCCAAAGGAGACAGTTGGGTACACCTTCTATCACAGATCCGAAGGCAAGACATTCGTTGCTAAGTATGGATCCTTTCTAGAGAAGGAGTTTCTCTCGAAAGATGTGAGTGGGAGGAAAGTAGAACTTGATGAGGTAACTGTACCTGCTCCCTTATTGGATCACAGAAATCTGTTCCTGTGACTTCTACACCAATTAGTGAGGAAGTTAATGATGATGATCATGTAACTTCAGATCAAGTTACTACCAAACCTCGTAGGTAAACCAGAGTAAGATCCGCACCAGAGTGGTACGGTAATCCTGTTCTGGAGGTTATGTTACTAGACCATGACGAACCTACGAACTATGAAGAAGCGATGGTGAGCCCAGATTCCGCAAAATGGCTTGAGGCCATGAAATCTGAGATGAGATCCATGTATGAGAACAAAGTGTGGACTTTGGTTGACTTGCCCGATGATCGGCAAGCAATTGAGAATAAATGGATTGTCAAGAGGAAGACGGACGCTGATAGTAGTATCACTATCTACAAAGCTAGAATTGTCGCAAAAAGGTTTTCGACAAGTTCAAGATGTTGACTACGATGAGAGTTTCTCACTCGTATCTATGCTTAAGTCTGTCCGAATCATGTTAGCAATTGCCGCATTTTATGAAATCTGGCAAAGGGATAAACAAAACTGCATTCCTTGATGGATTTATTAAAGAAGAGTTGTATATGATGCAACCAGAAGGTTTTGTCAATCCTAAAGGTGCTAACAAAATATGCAAGCTCCAGCGATCCATCTATGGACTGGTGCAAGCATCTCGGAGTTGGAATATACGCTTTGATAAGTTGATCAAAGGATATAGTTTTATACAGACTTGCGGTGAAGCCTGTATTTACAAGAAAGTGAGTGGGAGCACTACAGCATTTCTGATAAGTATATGTGAATGACATATTGTTGATCGGAAATAATGTAGAATTATTCTGCAAAGCATAAAGGAGTGTTTGAAAGGAGTTTTTCAAAGAAAGACCTCGGTGAAGCTGCTTACATATTGAGCATCAAGATCTATAGAGATAGATGAAGACGCTTGATAAGTTTTTCAATGAGTACATACCTTAACAAGATTTTGAAGTAGTTCAAAATAGAACAGTCAAAGAAAGAGTTCTTGCCTGTGTTACAAGGTGTGAAATTGAGTAAGACTCAAAGCCCGACCACGGCAGAAGATAGAAAGAGAATGAAAGTCATTCCCTATGCCTTGGCCATAGGTTCTATAAAGTATGCCATGCTGTGTACCAGATCTATTGTATACCCTACACTGATTTTGGCAAGGGAGTACAATAGTGATCTAGGAGTAGATCACTGGACAGCGGTCAAAATTATCCTTACTGGAATAAGGATATGTTTCTCGATTATGGAAGTGACAAAAGGTTCGTCGTAAAAGGTTACGTCGATGCAAGTTTTGACACTAAATCTAGATGACTCTAAGTCTCGGTCTAGATACATATTGAAAGTGGGAGCAATTAGCTAGAGTAGCTCCGTGCAGAGCATTGTAGACATAGAAATTTGCAAAATACTTACGGATCTGAATGTGACAGACCCGTTGACTAAAATTATCTCACAAGCAAAACATGATCACACCTTAGTACTCTTTGGGTGTTAATCACATAGCGATGTGAACTAGATTACTGACTCTAGTAAACCCTTTGGGTGATGGTCACATGACGATGTGAACTATGGGTGTTAATCACATGGTGATGTGAACTATTCATGTTAAATCACATGGCGATGTGAACTAGATTATTGACTCTAGTGCAAGTGGGAGACTGAAGGAAATATGCCCTAGAGGCAATAATAAAGTTATTATTTATTTCCTTATATCATGATAAATGTTTATTATTCATGCTAGAATTGTATTAACCGGAAACATAATACATGTGTGAATACATAGACAAACAGAGTGTCACTAGTATGCCTCTACTTGACTAGCTCGTTAATCAAAGATGGTTATGTTTCCTAGCCATAGACATAAGTTGTCATTTGATTAACGAGATCACCTCATTAGGAGAATGACGTGATTGACTTGACCCATTCCGTTAGCTTAGCACCCGATCGTTTAGTATGTTGCTATTGCTTTCTTCATGACTTATACATGTTCCTATGACTATGAGATTATGCAACTCCCGTTTACCGGAGGAACACTTTGTGTGCTACCAAACGTCACAACGTAAATGGGTGATTATAAAGGTGCTCTACAGGTGTCTCCAAAGGTACTTGTTGGGTTGGCGTATTTCGAGATTAGGATTTGTCACTCCGATTGTCGGAGAGGTATCTCTGGGCCCACTCGGTAATGCACATCACTATAAGCCTTGCAAGCATTGTGACTAATAAGTTAGTTGCGGGATGATGTGTTACGGAACGAGTAAAGAGACTTGCCGGTAACGAGATTGAACTAGGTATCGAGATACCGACGATCGAATCTCGGGCAAGTAACATACTGATGACAAAGGGAACAACGTATGTTGTTATGCGGTCTGACCGATAAAGATCTTCGTAGAATATGTGGGAGCCAATATGGGCATCCAGGTCCCGCTATTGGTTATTGACCGGAGACGTGTCTCGGTCATGTCTACATAGTTCTCGAACCCGTAGGGTCCGCACGCTTAAAGTTACGATGACAGTTTTATTATGAGTTTATGTATGTTGATGTACCGAAGGAGTTCGGAGTCCCGGATGAGATCGGGGACATGACGAGGAGTCTCGAAATGGTCGAGACGTAAAGATCGATATATTGGACGACTATATTCGGACTTCGGAAAGGTTCCGAGTGATTCGGGTATTTTTCGGAGTACCGGAGAGTTACGGGAATACGTATTGGGCCTTATTGGGCCATACGGGAAAGAAGAAAAGGGCCTCAAGGGTGGCCGCACCCCTCCCCTTGGTCTGGTCCGAATTGGACTAGGGAAGGGGGGCGCCCCCTTCCTTCCTTCTCTTTTTCCCTTCCTCTTTTCCTATTCCATATGGGAGGTGGAATCCTACTAGGACTAGGGAGTCCTAGTAGGACTCCACACTTGGTGCGCCCCCTCCTAGGGCCGGCCTCCTCCTCCCTTGCTCCTTTATATACGGGGGCAGGGGGCACCCCAGAGACACAACAATTGATCCTTGAGATCTCTTAGCCGTGTGCGGTGCCCCCCTCCACCATATTACACCTCGATAATATCGTTGCGGAGCTTAGGCGAAGCCCTGCGTCGGTGGAACATCATCATCGTCACCACGCCGTCGTGCTGACGAAACTCTCCCTCAACACTCGGCTGGATCGGAGTTCGAGGGACGTCATCGAGCTGAACGTGTGTAGAACTCGGAGGTGCCGTGCGTTCGGTACTTGATCGGTCGGATCGTGAAGACGTACGACTACATCAACCGCGTTGTGATAACGCTTCCGCTGTCGGTCTACGAGGGTACGTGGACAACACTCTCCCCTCTCGTTGCTATGCATCACCATGATCTTGCGTGTGCGTAGGAAATTTTTTGAAATTACTACGTTCCCCAACAGTTTATTGTTTTTATTATTATTATTATTATTATTATTATTATTTTATCATTTCATTTTTTTTAACACTTCTCTGGGCTGGGCCCCGTTTGTCATAGGCCCACGGGGTTCGGGCCCAGGGGGCGAGGCCCACCTGGCAGTGGCCCAGAGGCCGTAGCGGGCACAGGGCGATGCGGGTGCGGGTTACGGGCGCGCCCCGTTCGGGCGCACGCCCAGGGGCACGCGGGCGTGGGCGCTGGCGGCCACGGCG